>NW_024412401.1:16310245-16443265 GCF_014898765.1 Herpailurus yagouaroundi | reverse complement strand
CTTCTTCTTCTTCTTCTTCTTCTTCTTCTTCTTCTTCTTCTTCTTCTGTATTTTGTAAATGTGGCAAAAATGGATCTAATATTTTTTTCAAAAGTAGTGAAATTTGGAAACATTGAAAAATAATACATAATATTTCTTGCAGAGGTTGTGATTGAGAAATAGATATCAATAAATAAGAACCAACTAATTCTTTTTTAAAAATATTAAGTTTTGGAATAATAGTTCCAAGACCAAGTAGATCTTGGGGGTTTAGGCCAATTTAGCTTTGCAAAAAGTTTTCTATAACTGTCTGTGCTACATAGCTTTCATTAGACTTGAACAATTAGCAATTGCAATATACCGTCTGTATTTTAATTTTTCATGTCCTTCAAGAAAATAAATGTACTTTAAAAAAATGAAATTTTGTAAATAGCTAAATATGGCAGACAGAAACTCAAACATTAGACGAGTGTGTATTCTCTTAAATGTGAGAATTTTAAAATTTACTTATTTATTTAGAGTGTGCACACTTGCGCAAAGCGGGGAAGGGACAGAGGGAGAGAAGGAGAGGCTATTAAGCAGGGTCCACACTCACTGCCAAGCCCACTGTGAGACTCTATCCCATGTAGCTGGGATTTGACCTGAGCTGAAATCAAGAGTTAGAAACTCAGTCGACTGAGCCACCCAGGCACCCCTGAAATGTGATAATTTTTGCAATATTCTAATTAGCATTGCTTTGGTTTGTACCTAGAGACAAAGTAATCATACATATTATATTATATTATATACATACATATACAAGGTAATTATATACATTAGCTCAAGTGTTGAATATTCAAATCTAATATTAAACCTTTAGGATCATCTTGGAGCTATTACATCCCTACATCTCATCCAAACATTTTGAAAGAGTTGCCTTCTTTTTCCAAAGCAGCGTTTATCATTATTTCCTTGTCTTAGTGTCATCTGGCATCTTCTCCTAGAACTCTGTTGAATTTGTAAATTTTTATTAATTTTTATTAACAAGATCTTATTGCTTCATTTCAATTCTCATCTTTTGTGAGGTCATCCTCTCAAATCCTCCTCCAGTTACTCTGACCTCCAGTAACTTCCACACCACTGTAGAGTTCTTTATCTCTTTCCATAGTTTTCTTCCCTGGTTTCCTTCCATATGACTTCAATGGTGATATTTCCAGTATTTTAATTTTAGCCATTTTTCTTTTAACTTACACATATTTCTTCAGTTGTTAGGTTATTTTCATGAGTTCAAGGAACGTTTGTATGCTAGTGATTCTCACATAGCCTGCATCAACCACCCTCCTTTGTCCCTATCTACACATCCATTGCTCCCTCAATATACTTGGATCTTAGCTGGACCTGAAAACATGTATGGCTGTTCAGTGCATTCTACACCACAGAAAGTGTAGGAAAATTGAAGTTGCCAAACACAGAGGTCTTAAATGACCCAGGTTAAATATTTTAACATGGTGATTTTATAAAAACGTACATGCATACATGTGTCATTCTCCTAGTCTAGGAAGAGACCTGTGGAAATGAAGGCTCCAGACACTTAAGCTTACTTTGCTTCATTATGCATCTGCCTCTGCCTCTCCTTTTCCAGTCCATGTTCCATGCTTTCTTCGTGATACTCTGCTAAAATAAGTCTCTCTTTATTCTGCACAGTTCAAATAATAACACGTAAATTAGGAAGCATAGCAGACAAACCTTTAGATACTATATTTCAAATACATTTTCACCATTTTATCACAGTCTAGAACACCCTCCAACACACACTCTAAATTATTGAAATGAAGGAGGTATTTCATGACACAGCGACAGCTTAACCTCAGTGGTATGGCTAGAGTGGCTCCCACTGATTTGTGACAGCTGGTTGTGTGAATCTCTTCCTAACTCCATGTCCAGTGACAGCATGATGGCTATTGTTAGAGATCTGGCTGTTAAATATATATCAGCCTACCATTACATAATTTCCTTTGAGAAAATACTTAAATTAAGAAGTTATCAGCATGTGAAGGGCAATACCAGCCACCTACAGCTTAAACAAAATATCATTTTCTTGCAGCATGTTAATATACATTTCCAGAGCACAACTTCAGGTACAATTCAATATTCTTTTGATATGACTGAGTTGGGAGTTCTTCTCGTTTATTTCCTTTTCCACTTTCCCGATATCGGCCCTCTTATTAGGCAGGCTCTCTCCTTTTGGTCTGAAGGTGAGTATCAGCAGTTCTTGTTAATTTGTTTCCAAAGAAGAGAAAGAACTCTATATGGGAAATACTTCTTGGGCTTTACTCAGGTTTGAATTCGTTTAACTGAAGTCTATGTTATTGAATTAATTTCTCTGGTTGTGAGGATGGGGATTCCACAGATTAGGATATATCTGAGTCCTATTACCTACCTAGGTAGGTACAGTAGAGTTCAGTGTCCCATCAGAAGAAAGATCTTTCAGAAAAAGGTGGTTTCCATATGAATAAGTTCAACCACATTGAATATAATACCTTCATGTAGTTCCTACTCTAGTGAGAGAGGCAAGTAATAATATATGTTTACAAGCTAGAAACTGAAAACAAAGCAGAAAAGTAAATTGTTATAGAGATGGCAATTAAGATGAGACCTCAAAGAAAAAATAAAATAAAAATGACTATCTCAAAATCAAGAATATTCTAGAAGCCTTCATATAATATATTATGTAATAGCCTTTTGAGCTAACTTTCTGTCAGGGAAATAAGTCAGGCACCAGTAATTTGCGGCACATGCATATGAAATGTAGCGAGGTATTAGGTATGAGTATGTATTTTAAGATCTGTTATCTGTGCTTCAGTTCTGTAATATTTTTAAGACTTTAAAAATACTTTAACATGCTCATCATATATAATGTGAAAGAATTTTTTTCTTACAAATATTAGAAGTCAATTAGACACTGCTACTCAGATGAAAAAAGTCGATAGAAGTACAATGCCATTTGAGTTATCTTAAATTGTATGGGCCTCTACTCAGATTGGAGGTGAGGAAAGTGGCTCAGACATTTGGTTTTGTCAATCTGCATTAGAATGAGGTGAAAAATGACAGAGAGAGTCAGATTCAAGACACACGTTGAGAAATCATTCTAAATTGTAATTTCATTGTGAGTTATAGATGTGATAAAATTCATTGTACAGTTTTTAAAATGTCAAGGAGAGCTTAATAGCATTTTGGACTATCAGGTCAGTAAAAATTTCTTTTATAAAATAGCCTCCCACTCCCACATTTGTATTGTATGTTGCACATCATTTGAAGATGAATCTATTTAAATGCAAATGTACACTCACAAAGCAGTGGAACCAAATTATATGCAAACAAAGCTAGTTGAAGAATTCGAGTAGTTAAGCATTTTTCAATCAACTTTAAAGGCAGATTTGTTTCCTTTCAAAAAACAGTACTTAGTAAAGTTTAAACATGCCTTTTCCAGAATTGTTATTGAATTACACTGTCCAATATGCCTATAGCAATATAGCCATATTTTGAACACGTTCTCATGCATTTTTCATGTTTTGTATTCTAGATTCATTCTCTAATAGTAGAAAAACTATTCTGTTAAATCCTCTTTATTCATATAATATTTTAAGGGTATTAAGTAGTGCAAAAGAAGGAATTTGGAGAACTATTAGATATGCCAATTAACATAAATAGATATGTCAACTTACAAAAAGTGCATTATTTTGCCCAAAATGGTATGTAGCACAGTAAATGAAATAAAAAATCATGTTTCTGAAAACAAGTTAAAGGCAGGTCAATATTTGGCATTTTGAGGAGATAAAGATATCGTGCAAAAAAAAGTTTTAATATCACAAATAATTGAAATAAATGTAATCTATTGTATATTAAATGAATAACAGTACCATTCTAGTCTTTGAGCCAACAAAGTTAGGGAAGATATTTGATAAAGTCACAATGACTTAAAAAAAAAAACAACATTGACCAGGAGCGCCTGGGTGGCTCAGTTGGTTACGTGTCTGATTCCTGATTTTTGCTTACGTCATGATCTCACCATTTATGAGTTCAAGCCCCACAAAGGGCTCTGCACTGATTGTACAGGGTCTGCTTGGGATTCTCTCTCTCTCTCTCTCTCTCTCTCTCTCTCTCTCTCTTTGTCTCTGTCTCTGCCACTCTTGTGCTCGCTATCTCTCTCTCTCTCTCTGCCACTCCTATGCTCTCTCTCTCTCTCTCTCTCAAAATAAGTAAAATAAACATTAAACATAATAATAATATTGGCCAATTGGGTAGATTTTAGCTATCTCTAAATTAAAATATGCCGATCTTCTTCAACTTACAATGAGATTACATTCCAATAAACCCATTGTAAATTGGAATGTCATGAAGTCAAAAACACATTGAATACTCGTGACCTACCAAACTTTATAGCTTGGCCTAGACTGTCTGAAATGTGTTCAGAACACTTACGTCAGCCTACAGTTGGGCAAAATCATCTAACACAAGGACTGTTTGTAATTAAGTGTTGAGTTTCTATGGAATACTGTACTGAAAGTGAAAACAGAATGGTTGTATGGGTCCAGAATAGTTGTGAGTGTATTGGTTGCTTACCCTCGTGATCACATGGCGGCCTGGTTGCTGCGGCTTGTTGTCACTGTCCAGCATCGCAAGAGAGTATCAGACTATAAATCACTAGCCTGAGAAAATATGAAATTCAAAATTCAAAGTATGTGCTCTTGTACCTAGTAAAGCCAAAAAATCATAGGTCAAACCATCATGAGTGGGGGATTGTCCATAAAATCTTATGATATCACTGAATGAAAAATTAAGACTAACCACAACGAATATTTATTTTTAATAAATATTAATACTTATTAATTATCAACTGATATTTATTTATTAAATAATAGCTAATATTTATAGGAAAATTTTAACTTGTGAATTCAATTTCTTTAATAGATGTAGGCTATTCGGGCTAATAATTTATCCTTGAATGAATTTGGCAGTTACAGTCTTTCAAGGAATCTGTCCATGGCACAAAGCTCTTTCTAATACTATGTAAATATACTTTTAATGCCTATTGAGACTGTTGCAATATCCCCTTGTTTATTCGGGATACTAGTAATTTGTGTCTCCTCTCTCTCTCTCTCTCTCTCTCTCTCTCTCTAAACTATTTTCTTGACCTCTTCCAAATACTAGCTTTTGGTTTCATCTCTTTATTTTTTTTTACCGTGGTTCTATTTTCAGTGTCACAAAATTCTGCTCTTGTCTTTGTTTCCCTTTTTCTACTAGCTGTAGGTTTATATTAGTTTGTTTTGTTTTGTTTTTAGTTTATTTGGGCAGAAGCTTAAATTACTCATTTGAGGCTTTACTGTCCACTATAAGTACTTAATAGGATAGATTTCCCTCTGGTCGTTGTTTAAGCTCCATCCCATAAATATTGATATTGTGTTTTCATTCTCATTTAGTTAAATATAACTTATTGTATATTTAATGTGTGCTTTCTTCTTTGGTCAATATACTATTCTGAAGCATATTGTTTAATTTCCATATATTTAGGGATTTTTTTAGTTATCTCTCTGTTACAGATATTTCCAATTTACTTTCATGTAGTCAAATGATGTAATATGTTCAATATTTTAAATTTACTTAAAGTGATATTATGGCCCAGAATCTGGTCTGTTTTGCCAGATTTCCTCAGGTATTTGAAAATAATGTGTATTCTGTTATTGTTTGGTGAAATGTTCTAAAATATCAGGTCAAGTTTGTTGATAAGGTTGTTCAAATCTCCTGCACTCTTATTTCTACTTTTCCCATTTTTTTTACTGAAAGACATCCATTAAAATATAACTCTGTAATTGATTTTTTCATTTCTCCTTTAGATCTGTCAGTTTTTGCATAAGTTTTTTGAAGCTCATTTATTACTTTCACACTCATTTAGAATTTTTATTAATAGCAAATGCTTCGGGGGAGAAAAGAAAAAGGAAAAGAAACCATACAGTTCAATACCCCTTATGACCTTAAGCAAAGTATCTTAATAAAATTTTAACAAATTGAACCCAGCAATATATAAAAAGCCTAATACATCATTACCAATTTGGATTTATCATAGTGATGTGAGGTTAACCTGTAAAAATTAATGTTGTAACTATATTCTTAGAAGAAACACATAAAATATATACATATATATAAAATATAGAAACATATTTTTTTAAAGTATTGACAAAATTCAGTCTCCTTGCAACATTAAACACTTGCAGCAAACCTGGATTAAAATGGATATCTTAACAAGATGAAAGGTAGCTACAAAATATATAGTACTAACATTATACCTAGTGGTAGGATACTAAAGGTTTTAATCCATAATCTTAAAAAAGCAAGGGTTTCCACTCTCACTACTTTTATTCATTATTGAACTGAAAGTCTTACACTTCAAGGAAACAATGCAAGGAAAAAAAGTAAAAGGCTTGGAAATTGGAAATGGGGGCACCTGGGTGGCTAAGTCAGGTCTGGGTTGACAGCTCAGAGACTGGAGCCTACTTCAAAATCTGTCTCCCTCTCTCTCTGGCCCTCCCCTGCTTGTGTACTCTGTCTGTCTCTCTCTCTCTCTCTCTCTTTCTCTCTCTCTCAAAATAAATTAATGTAATAATAAAAACAATTAAAATACATAGAAATTGAAAATGAAGAAGTCTTTATTTGCAGATGGCATTTTTGTCTACGTAGATTATCTTAAGGAACATGAAAAATCTACCCAGAGTGATAAATTAGTTTAGCGAGGTTACAGTGTACAAGGTAAATTTAAAAATCAATTGTCCATTTTTTTTTAATTAGGAATTGAAATGAAAGAATCAGTACCATTTATAATAGCATCAAATATATGAAATATGTAGAAATTATTTAATAGCATATGTGTAAAAACTATACTGAAAACTATAACACTGAGAGAGACATTTAGATACATTAGAGATATTAGAGACATTAGGTACAACATATTCACAAATCAGAAGATTCAGTGATGTTCTAGATGTCACTCCTTTACTAATTAAACATCAGCAAATCCTAGCTGGTATTTTTGTTACAATTAAGCAGATAGTTCTACAAGTTTTATGAAAATTCTTATTACCTGGATGATTTCATTAAAGCAAAGAAAAACTTGAAGGTATACTATTCAATTTCAAGATTTAAAATAAATCTATATTAATCAAAGTAGTTTGGTGTTGAGAGAATTGAAAAGAACATGTTTTTGAAATAGCCCCAAATGTATACAGTCAATTAATTTTTAGCAAAGGTGCAAAGGGAATTCAGTAGAGAAAAGATATTGTTTTCAATACATGGTGCTGGAAAAATTGGACGTCCATACATAAAAATTAAACTTTGACATCATAAACCAGTATTAACTTGAGATACAACATAATCCTAAATGTAGGAGCTAAAACTATAAAATTCCTAGAATATAATATAGGAGAAAATGTTTATGACATTTGTTCGACAATTTCTTTCAGATAGGATGCACAAAATATCAAGAAGTATAAAAGAAAAAAAAATAACTTTTATTTTCCAAAAGACACTGTAGAGAAAACAAACACAAAAGCAAGCCACAGACTATGAGAAAATATTCAAAATACATATATCTAATAAGGAGTTTTTCCTACACATTTAAATAATTGTTACAACTTAATAATAAGAAAACAGCCCTATAAAAATGGGTAGTGATTTGAACATTGACTTCACATAAGAAAAATAGCTAGATCTCTTATATAGAGAGATACTTTAGATACAAATGGTAGTTTATTAGAAAGCTAAATATATATTTATAAAAAAATATATACTGTTTGATCCAACAATCCCATTCTTAGGAATTTACCTGAGTAAAATGAAAGCATACATCCACAGAAAGATGTAAATTTTAATATTCAAGGTAACTTTATTCATAATAAATATCTATCAACTGATGAAGCGATTAACTTGTGGCACATCAATACTCAGCAATAAAAAGGAATTAATTAGCATTAAATGCAATAACGACATAAATATTATGGAAAAAATGAAAGAAGACAGACACAAGAGACTGCATATTTCTAGAAAATGTATAACTAAAATGGCAAAAAGTAGATCAATGGTTGTCAGAGCTCTGGTGGGAGAGAGGGAAATGTTCCATACCATGATCACATGGTGGTTACTCAGCTTATGTGTTTGTCAAAATTTACCAAATTTTGCACTTAGCATTTATTCTAAAAATTCATGAGAAAGAATTTAGATCTGTTTGGTCAATTAAATATAGACAGTAGATTGGGATCATATAAAAATGTGAGTCAAAATGCTGCCTTTGGCTATTGTTGAGATAGGAAGGAGATGATTCTGCCTCTCCCATACTACAAAGATGTAGGAGTTTTGTTTTGTTTTGTTTTGTTTTGTTTTGTTTTGTTTTGTTTTGTTTTGTTTTGCTTTAAGAATAACAGGGATGAACATTACACAGTTACACAACTCCTGGATCACCAGTGCTCTGGGAATCAAAGATAAGGACTTAATATCTTCCAGTGACAAAAACCAACAGAATCCCTGAACCAATGGGCATACATGATAGGTATTGTTGAATACCTTTCTAACAGAGCCATGATTTAGTTTAGTCACCTGTATGGGAATCTGACCTTTTCCCAGTTCTAAGAAAAATCATGATTATCCTATTGCCTTTGACAATCGTATTGCTTCTTTCAGTTTCTAGTTTCATCTTGCTATGTACCCCATCTATGTCCAGTATGACTAAGAAAAGATTTACCTAGGAGTAGCCAACTTTTGAATAATGGAGACTTGTTCTTCAACAGGAGAAAATTCTTTCCTATCCCTCTGGCCGTTGTTAGATTCAGATGTGATGCTTGGAAATATTGTAGCCATCTTGCAAAGATAAGTAAGACCACCATAAGGATGGAAAGGTGATAAAATGGAAGAAAGATGGATTGTTGATAACATCGCTGAGTCACTAAATTAATCATTTTTGAAGCTAGAGTACTTTAGGTTTGTTGTTACTTGAGACAACAAATTTTCTGGTTAAGCCCCTTTGAAATGGATTACCTATTATTGGTTGAATATAGCAACCTACATGATATAGCACCAAAAATAGTAATGAAAGAATGACCACAATTAAGATATTAATTTTCCTACAGTATTTTCAACTTGATAAAACAATCTCATATGCAGTCAAATAAGTCTAAGTATCACTAATGTTATGAAAATTAAAGATGTAAATTGGAGATGTTAAAGATGATACTATCTTTGCTTAGGATGCTGAACCAAACAAGAAATTTAGGGTTTTGGTGATCTGGCCCAGTGTTTTTATTTCCCCCTCTGTTATGTTGTGCTAATTTTGGCTAAACATTCACTGATTTTTTAAATAAGTCTAATTATCATGATTTGTTGCATTGACAATAGATCTTAATATGTCTGGTTTGGGTGTGTTGTATTTGGTTTTTTTTACCTAATAAGACTATTGTATAAAATTAACCTGCAAAATACACAAAACTGTGAAAATGTAAAAACTGAAATAGAGATTGAATCTTTTCTTTCAAAGTAGCCACTTCAAGAAGATTTCAGACCCTGTTTAGAATTCTAGCAGTACTTGAATTTTTTCAGTCTTCTTCCTTTGGAATTGTCAGCAGTACTAATTTATAAGTTACAGACACAGAACACTATATTATCTCTTAGCCACCCATCAACTTGATCAAAAATAGTATTTTTCACCTGGAAACTTTTACTTAATTCACGATATCTGGTTATTGTCTCCCCAGATCAAACCCATTCTCAATGGATAAAATTTTTTTTTCAGTAGTATTATTCTTTTATTTTTTTTTTAATTTTTTTTAACGTTTTATTTATTTTTGAGACAGAGAGACAGCATGAACGGGGGAGGGGCAGAGAGAGAGGGAGACACAGAATCGGAAACAGGCTCCAGGCTCTGAGCCATCAGCCCAGAGCCCGACGCGGGGCTCGAACTCACGGACCGCGAGATCGTGACCTGGCTGAAGTCGGACGCTTAACCGACTGCGCCACCCAGGCGCCCCTTCAGTAGTATTATTCTTAAGGGAACATTGATGGACCCTATAGGCAATTTTAGCAGAAGAGCTTAAAAGTTTTTTTTGGTCAAAATCAATATTATTTTGGTATTTAGTTATAAGTGAATAAATTGAACAGACTTAATAATTTTATAATTCTCCATATGGTTAATAAACATTTGTATCATAGATCTCATGTCGTAGTAGCCTTCATTCTGGCTAATCAGATTGGTCAGGTGTAAAAATTTTCCATTAATTCTGTGTAGCTGATTTTAATAATCATTCCTTTCTTCTATTTTCTATATTGTTTTATACCCAGTGCAATTTACTGAAAAAAAAGCAGCAGAAATATTTTTCATCAGCAATTTAAGTAATTCTGAAATCAGAGTGGAATACTCAACTGTTTCCTATGCCTCAGGTGGGGACTCGTATCCTTTGAGACCCAAACTGATTGATTGCTACCACATTCATGATACTATTCTGACATGTGAATCTGACAGTGTAGTCTTTCTTTCCTGTGACACGAGAGGAAAAAAGTACATCATATCTTGGGAGTCTAAACCTAGAGCCTTCTAAATGGAAAGTAGTAGCAACAAATTACAACCAGGAATGAATCTGAAATTCTCATTTCCTGAGAGTTTTACTTACTGATTTCTTCTTCTAGCAATGAATGTCCATTACTATTGTTGACATATTTCTTACATGTAACTTGTTTCTACCCATTAGTCACTAATGTAAGTTTCCTAGCATTTAAACAAGTGATTCTATTTTCTATTTGCACTGTGTGTAGGAATTACCACTAAGATACACTATAGACAGAGCATCATCTGTAAGGATTCCGATTATTATCTGTAAGATCAAGCCAAAACATTGTCAGAATCTTACGACAGTTGAGTTAACAGGGATTTGAGAATGCATCTAGTTCAACTCTCTTATTTATATATAAAAATCTAAAAGAGTAAGTATGATTTGCTTATGGACTCCTAAATTGTAATTTGAAGTCAGGTTTATGTATTAATGTAGTGGAATAAACATAATTTTGAAGTCAAGAAAACACAGAATGTGAAACCCAACCCTATCATTTAGCCACTCAAACACAGATAAACTTTTATTTCTCTAAGACTCTTCCTTCACTTATGCAATTGAAATAATAACACCCCTCATGATCTTTGTCATTGTTAAATGAGTTATCATCGTGAAGAAGCCTAAAGTTCCTGGAAAATAATAAAATGATAGGTAGTCATTGATGCTCGTTTGTTTTCTAATGGGTGGGTGTGTGTGTCTGTGTGTATGAGAGAGACAGAGAATTATGTCTAGTGGATAACACTACCCGACTTCTGCCATATGAAAGATTTAGTAAGTACTATCTTTTTTTGGTGCTTACGTGCTTGCCAATGGAATATCTGAAACTCTCATTTAACTAGCTTTCCAGCCCTGGCAACATACCTGTCAAATATTAGGAAAGATCAGAGATAGATACGTATTAACTTTCCTATATTTTATTACTATCTGAGTCATAGAATTTTGCTGAACCTCTATAAGGTACACTCTCTTTCACTTCCAAAGTTGGTTGAACATCATCATCGTCATCATCATCATCATCTAGAAAAACAATATTGATTACTGCATCTAGGCAGGCGATAATTACTTAATTGGTTTAAGAAAATTAAAACCTAGTTCTTGGATGTAGTCTAAGAATTATTGGTTTTGCCAACAGACGTTTCCATTAATTAAGGATTTTTAAAAACATAGCCAGAGTGTGGAATAGTGTTAGATATGCTAGATCAATTCTATCAATATTCCTTTGCCATGTTAAATTCTGACACCAAAGAAACCTTTCAAAGGAACTTGGGGGGAAAATTTTCAAAGTCTTAACACTGGCTACAATCTTAGAGGCATACCTTCTCCCAGCCATGCCAATGATTATGTGTGATGTGCTCTAAAATTAGGTTTGCAACGCCTATAGCCCTTCCTCATAATAAAACTGTCAACATGCATGTCAATTAATGCCAATTGGGATGTGAACACCTATTCACTAGGAACTGGACTGAAACCACCAACTAATTTCACATAGGCCATTGAACAGTAATGACTTCCCATCACTTACAACCTGAGCTACTTTCAAACTAGTGACCCAGAAATGAAAGGCTCTGTATCCCATTATCATTTCCCTGGAAAACATTGTTCCCTTGAGTTCACTTACTCCTAAACAGTTCTAAAATGCCTTATTGGCCTTAACAGGTTGTATTAGTGAGGCAGAGAAATCAGAATTTGATTAAAAATTGTTTTTAAAACCTTTAAGAGCAATAGCCTGAATTTCTATAGGTGATGATAGAAATGATGAAAAGTAACATTTACTCTGACATACAAGAAACAGCAATACTGTTGACCTCAATTCTTTCTAATATACACCTAACTCTGAGAGAAATACCTAGATAAAATAGAGAGCTATGTGCTTGCTTCGGCAGCACATATACTAAAATTAAAATAGAGAGCTAATATGGCTTTACTAAATGTGAACAGTCATATGGGGATAATTGATAGCTACTTCTAATGTGTGTTTATGTATACATATAAATGACAAAATTTTTAAAAATACTATTTCTTGCACTAAGAACTTTCAAGATTTAAATGTATGCATTTTATATTGTTAAATTCCCTATGACTTCTTAGAGAAGATATGAATAGGATGAATTCTATTCTACCAGTAAAAGAAAAAAAAATCCTAAATTGTTGAGTATTTGGAATTATTACACTACTCCTGATTTCATAAGATTTAATGATCAGGTATATTTGGATTTATCCTTACATTTATTTTAATGGTACACTAACTTAAAAACTAACACAACAATAAATATGTCTGTGAGTCTGTGATCTGAGGCTCTTTACTCCCTCATTAATTCCGTGGTCAAAACTAATTAATTGGATATCATGGTTTTTTTCCCTATTTTCCTAACACTAAGTTTATAGTTGAATCAATTAAATATTAAAGTGTTGAGGGGCGCCTGGGTGGCGCAGTCGGTTAAGCGTCCGACTTCAGCCAGGTCACGATCTCGCGGTCCGGGAGTTCGAGCCCCGCGTCAGGCTCTGGGCTGATGGCTCAGAGCCTGGAGCCTGTTTCCGATTCTGTGTATCCCTCTCTCTCTGCCCCTCCCCTGTTCATGCTCTGTCTCTCTCTGTCCCAAAAATAAATAAATGTTGAAAAAAAATTTTTTTAAATATCAAAGTGTTGTTGGGGCACCTGGGTGGCTCATTCAGTTAAGTGTCCAACTTTGGCTCAGGTCATGATCTCGAGGTTTGTCAGTTCCAGCCCCACATCGGGCTCTGTGCCAACAGCTAAGAGCCTGGAGCCTGCTTCAGATTCTGTGTCTCCCTTTCTCTCTGCCCCTCCCCTGCTCATTGCTCTGTCTCTCTCAGTGTCTCAATAATAAATAAAAAGTAAAAAAAAAATTTTTAAATAAATAAATGTCAAAGTGATGAGATATTTAACATGATATATTAGGAAACTGCTGGGCTTTGGAGTCATTGACACTTGGATTCAAATTCTGACTCCATCATTCACTAGCTATACAGTCTTGAAAATTTTTACTTATTTGTCTATATCTTAGATTCCTTGAAAGAAAAAAAAGATAATACCTTTCTCTTCAAATGTTATAGTAATTAGAAATAATACATGTAATTGCAGTACACTGTAAGTAATCAGTAAGTCATAGATAGTACTATAAAAGGGAAAAATGACTTTGGGAAAATAAAATCTAGCTTCCTGATACTATTCCAAAACATTCGTTGGAAAAATGTTTTCTGTTGTTTTTAATTTACTTTCAATAGGATGTGTGTAGCTTCAGATACAAATAGTTGTGTTAATTCTATCAATTTCACAGAGGAAGTGAATCCAGAGGCTCAACAATGGCGGGAAATAAAGCTTTTTACTTGCCATCCTCAGCTTCTTATCTTGGTCACCTTGGTAAGATACATGCTAGAGCTCCAAGCTTCACATCTGTACTCAAGAGCATCCCAGAAGGAAGGGAGATGTGGCAAAAGACTTTAACCACATAAAAGTGTGGTTATGTTAGAAAGGAAGAAGGAGTGACGGCTGTCGGATAGGCAATGACAATATTCCCTTTTGTCCCAAAATACTATTTTTCTCTCCTTCCAATAGGTATCACAGTTTACAATTATAAATATATTTGTGTGATTGTCCAATTAATTTGTGTCTTCAACACAGATACATGGCTCCTACAGAAGCAGTTGGTCTGTTGAATCCCCATTGGCTAAATGTCTTTTGTAGTTCAACAAATATTGGCTGAATGAATCCATGCATGAGTGAAACTTCTGTAAAAATGCTGACGCTTGTATTTTATTGATTTCTTCCAACTTAAGTTATGTCAATTCATTACAGACTAATATTTTTATGTGTGTGAATAGATGAGTTATCTTCCCATTTTTTTTGCATTATACTTCTTTGGTTATATCTCATACTCATTTCTTGTCAAATGTTAAACTGAATATTTTACTGTTTCTAACTGGAACAGTTATATCAACCATTTCCATTACATTATTATTTTTTTACCAGAGTAATATTCCTGGTCTGGAGAAGCAAGAAGAGGAAGCATAAGGAAGTAGCTCAGTGTGACTTCAGGTCTTCTCTGATAACCAGAATTTGTTAGGTGCTTAATTTTGCACATTCCAATACATTGAGTATTTAAAATCTCTTAAATTGTTTAGGTGAAGGCTTTTAATACTCTATTAATGCGTTCATTGGTCCATATATATTACCTGCAAACGTGCAGGACAGAAAGGTGATTGTATGAAAAATGGGTAGAATTATTTACCTTAGTTTCAAATGTTTTTTAATTACATATCCTTCTAGTATCATTATCAATGAGCTTAGTCTTTAAATTGTTTTATTGTAATAATGTAGCAATTCATCCCCCAAAAACTGTCACCGATTACATGTCTATAGGAAAACTTGCTTAATTGAAGTAGTGGAATATCTACATTCCATATCTTGTTATAAAGAAATAGCTTGCACTGACAAATGCTCTTGATTAAAACAACTAGAAAAGATGGGTAAAATTTTTAAAATATTTATTACCAGAACAAATTTGTGTGAAGACACCAGGGAACTTCTAAGTCAAGATGTCAGGAAAAAGGGCTGTGGCACTCATTGAAATATGACCACCATTCCATCTACCACATTGCCCTTCATTGAATTTGCTGGTTTCTTAAGTAGCATAGGAAAAGGTACGTAAAAGCTACAGAGAGTGACTATGAAGAGGTAGAGACACCAGCAGACATTTTATAATCTTATAGCAGTTAGAAGTCAAAATTTAAGGGGCGTCTGGGTGGCTCAGTCAGTTAAGTGTCCGACTTTAGCTCAGGTCATGATCTCACATTTCATGAGGTTAAGCCCCACATTGGGCTCACTGCTGTCAGCGTGGAACCTGTTTTGGATCCTATGTCTCTCTTTGTCTCCATCTCTTCCCCTCCTATGTTTACACTTTCCCTCTCTCTCTCTCAAAAATGCATTAAAAAAAAAGAAGGCAAAAATTGAAATATGGGCCTATTGTGTCCATGGGGTTTTGAGAAGCTGAGACTAGGAAGAAAAGAGAAGCATCAAAAACTTAATGCACAAACTCTGTGCCAACTAGAGTATCCTTTATTTTTGTTAGTTTGATTCTTTTAAATCTGTGGCATATGTACATTACACTTAGGAGTAATAATTTGTTTACAATCTATGAAAAATATTCTTTCAATAAATGCTTATAAGTACTCACTGTATGTTCATGTCTAAGGATGATAATGGCCCAATTATTGAGGAAATGTGATACAGCCCTTGTCTTTATGGAATCTGTATTTTGCTAGATGGGATTGCAACATATTTATTCACTCAGCAACTATTTTTTGAGCACCTATTTTGCTCCAGGAAACATTCTGAAATGCCCACAGTAAACAAAAAATTCCTTTCTCTATGAACTAGATATTATATTGGTGGGTAGATAGATAATATCAAACAATAAATATATATTTTTAAATCAATGAAGAGAAATAGTATGAAGAAAACTAAAAGATAGTAAATGTAAGGAAAGGGACATGGTTGGCCAGAGGTCTATTTTAGGTGAAGTTGTCAAGAAAGACCTTCCTGGGGGCACCTGGGTGGTTCAGTCTGTGAAGCATCTGACTCCTGATTTCGGCCGAGGTCATGATCTCACAGTCATGGGATCAAGCCCCAGTAGGACTCCATTCTGGACTTGAGGCGTGCTTAAATTTCTTTCTCCCTCTCCCTCTGTCCCTCCTTGCTTACACGTGCACATACTTTCTTACTCTAAAAAAGAAAAGAAAGAAAAGAAAAAAGAAAAGAAAAGAAAAGAAAAGAAAAGAAAAGAAAAGAAAAGAAAAGAAAAAGACCTCTCTAGGCCTTTCTCCTAAGACAATTTAAAGAGGTAAATAGAGTAATGAATCAATCACATGTCTAAAGGAAAATATTATTAGTCAAAAGGATCACTAATGCAGAAGGTATTAGAATGGCAGGAAGAAATCATTGTGCCTACATAACCCTGCACATGAGCAAAATGGAAAGAAAAAAAGATCACACGGATAAGCAAGGAACCAGATTATACAGTTCACGCAGAGCCTTAACATCCATAATAAGGACTTATGATTTTATCCAGAGATGGATACAGGCAAACAGAAACAGTAAGACAATACTATCAATGCGATAATAGAAGTATGGTGTATATAAAGTATTATAGAATAGTAGAGGGGATAATTATGTCTGACAGGAGGCTTCTTAAAAAGACTTCACAGTGGAGATGATCTTGCATGAATCTTAAAGGATAAGATGAAACAATAGGGAGAAAATAATAGAAATAGATCTTTCCTGTTCGAGGAAACTCTCTTAAAAATGTTACAAGTCTAGTTTGTCTTGCCTTTGTGTTCTGTCCCTACCATGCTCTGAGTAGGTTCAACATTTTTGGAAGGTTGCAAAGCACGGAGTTCAAAGTAAGAGGCTGGTAGGTCCAGCCACCCCAATCTCATTTCAAATGACAAAGACATCTTGAAGAATAAGCTTCTGCTCACTATCAGTCCTTAGGTTTTCTGAGTTTTCTTACAAACAGCAATATTGATCAATGGCACAGGTAGTTCAGCATAAATATGTAACTACATAATCTATTCACTACATTGACTTAACTAAATTCCACAGGAAAAGCAATAGGTCTTGAGAGCCTAGAAATATTGTGAGATGGAAGATAGAAATCACCTTTTCATACAAAACTGAATATTTTGGGGGTGGGGGCGTTATCGCTTATTTGAGGCATAGTCCTCTTCTGGAAGTCCTTCACAGGTATTACTCTAAGTACTGCTGGATGTATCCTATTTGGCTTTGGTTCTTATTATGCTTTATGTAATACTTGTGTGACTTTTCACCCTCATCCTCAGGATGGGATCCTGAAAGGAAGAGAGCTATAGCCAGCACAACTGGAAGAGTATATGTTGGGTGATCTTAACTGATTACTTTCATCCTCTTAGTTACAATTTTCTATTTTTATTGATGCTCACATTTATGGTGGCAAGAATGAAATTGTTTTAGTGTTTGTGCTAGTTTCTCTTTTTAATCCTATTTCTTTTTCCATAAATTCCATATACAACTATTTCTCCTGGCTTTCTAACTGAAATTATTACAGACTACTAGCTGACTCAATGTCCTTCTACAGAGTTAGAGTCTGTAGAGACTCTGTTAAGATTGGCTCTCCTTGTAAATCTCCCTTTGATCAATTCTGCCTTTTCAATAGTGTGTTTAATACACTAGGCAAATTTTACCCATCAAATCTGAATTTATGCACCAGGCAGCAAGAATCTAAATCAAATTTGGAAATAGGAAAGTGGCTCAAATTAGATAAATATTTTTATGTAATCCCTTTGGCAACAGTATAGAGTACACACTGAATTTGATATAAACTAGAGGCAAAAATACCAATTAGGATATTGAAATAATCTTGTCATGAGATGATAAGCACAATTAGGTATCAAAGGAAATGAAGCATAGAAAATAAAGATACAGGGAATATGAAACTTGAGTATTTTACCATAAGGAGAAAAGAAAACCAAACATTTGTAACTTAAAAAAGACATAAGTAGATTAAATATATATATACTCATAATTATACATACACACACAGATATATATCTATATATATAGATATATATAGAGATACACACACACACACACACACACACACACACACACACACACACATAATTTCCTTCTCTTCAAAAGAAACATTTGCTCATTAACTTCTATAAATGTGTTTGTCTCCAGGGGACATCTGGTAATCAGAAGGTCCACTAATCAAATGTGTTGAGGTCACCATGAGGAAGTTTAATAAAGAACTTATTAACCCAATAAGGTTTGGATGGAAACAAATAAATAATGAAAAAAAACATGCCCTCAAAAATGTGGATATACCAGCTTGACTTTAAAAGTTGACTGAATGTTGTAAACTTTACATGTTTCAACCTGATTCACAGACTATGCTAATGCTATACGAAATGTAACACAATGGACATAATATTTTGACAGTACAGAATTTTAATGGGAGAATTAGGAATTAGAATCAGATATAAACTAGGGGTGCCTGGGTGGCTCAGTTGGTAAAGCATATGACTTGATTTTGGCTCAGATCATGATCTCACAGTTGTGGGATCAAGCCTTGTGTGGGGCTATGCCCTGAGTATGGAACCTGCTTAAGATTCTCTCCCTCCTCCTGTGCCACCCCTCAAAAAAAAAAAAAAGAATCAGATATAAACTAATGTTTTTGAGGCATGGCTGACTTCACGGGTATGTTACCAGTCGCATAGGACCCTTGTTGAGAAGGGACCCACGCTTGGTTATGTGGTCTATTTTACCATCTTGAAATTCTTTGTAATTTTATCTTTGGAATTATGTTTTATAAATTAAACAGAATGGAAAAATGGACCCTGATTGCTCAGCAAAAGAGATATACACAGTATGCATGTCTACAGTTTCTTGATACCCCATTTACATACATTATTTGCACAATCCCAAGACCACAGAATTTTGGTGGACCCACAATGCATTTATAGGAGAATTCAGTGAGAATAAAAGTGAGTACAAGGTCTGCATGTTTTGTCTATAACTGAATACGTGAAGGCACTGAACACCTAGAGAGGCCACACTTTCCCTCTGCTTCAAATGTTGAAAGCAGGGAATAATGTATTGTAAATATAAACAACCAAGTTAATTTATCATATCCTTTTTATTAGTGTTACTTCCTAGTATCGTATATTCACTTATGCTGAAAATAATGACCTGAGAGCAACCCATAGTTTTTGTTTCATTTTTAGTCTTTGTGCACTCATTCTTAGTAAGCAAAATGTGGAGTATACACAGCAAGTGAAATGAAAATAATTGCATTTGTTTTGTGTAGCATTTCCACTGTTCTATTAAGAGTGATACATATACATATATGAACTATGAAATACTACTTGTATAATATTGATGGTATTTGGTAATATTGGTCATATTTGAGTTGGCTTCCACATAGAACTTAAATGCATTCATATCTGCACTTAAAACTAGCATTGTATAATATAAAGGTAAATGGAGAAATTCATCATAACAACTTAAATTTTAATTATTAGTTATTTTGAATGACATTAATAAGCAAATTTAAAAACATTAAAAATCAAATCTATATTGTACACCTGAAACTAATATAACACTATATATTAACTATACTGGAATTAAAATAAAATTAAAAGAGATAAATTAAAACACATGAAAAGTTGAAAGACTACAGAAAAAAGGAAGGAGCTTTCTAACTTAGTACCTTTATCAACACATTCTCCCTGCTTTTTTTTATTAATTTATTTTTACTGGGATAAAATATACATAACATAAAATTTGCCATTTGAGCCATCTTAAAGTGTAGAATTTGGTGATTTACTAAGTCCATTCACCACATTGAGCACCTATCATCATTATGTAGTTCCAGAACTTGTTCATCACACCAAATGGGCACCGCGTGTCCATTAAGCAGTTACCCCATTACCTCTTCCCCCTTGCCCCTGGCAACCACTAATCTGCTTTCTGTCTCTGTGCTTTTGCTTTTTATGGTTATTTCAGATAAATGAAATCATATAGTCAGTGGCCATTTGTGTCTGGCTTATTCCTTGCGTTTTAAACGAGGGGTCTCATGTTTTCATTTTGCACTCCCTCAAATTATGTAACCAGCTCTGGTTGGGAAAATATTAAAAATCAAGACTGACTCTAAATGTCTACCTTTTGAAAGGGATATCATTATTTATATGAGGGAGAAATTAAATCTCTGGACTGTATGCTTTTAATTAATGGAAGAAGGGGGGAAAGTTCTCTGAAAGTGTATGCTCACTAAGGGTAATTCTCAGAAGATGTCCTTTTAGGCCAAAGTAAAGCTTAAGTTGGGTAGAGGTAAGTAAATAAATTTCTGTGAATAATGATGGAGAAAGAATATAAACTGATGAGCTGAGTTGTGCTGGACTCAGTGTCACTACCCAACAAGCGGTGGAGAAACTAAAGATTTTAGAAAGTCCACTTGTTTATTTGACTAAGGACTTTCAAAGACAGGAGTGTCTAATACTCAATTTTATTTTGGTTTGCAGTAATGCATCAATTACAATCTTGATTTACCTTGCTATACACACTTGTTTTGTGTCTGTAGTTTTGGGAAAATCAAAGAAAACATATGCTTGTCATATAGAAGCTGAGACTGGGACCAAGATATCAGAGAAGGGAGAAAGAAAGAAACAGATACTCCCACAGAAATTTAAATAAATTTTTAGAAAATATTTTCCCACCATTTTTGGTCCATATGATATAACCCTAGAAGTAGATTAATATAAAAAACAAACAAACAAACAAACAAACAAACACACAAACAAAAACAGGGGCTCTTGAGTGGCTCAGTCAGTTAAGTGTCTGACTCTTTGTTTTGGCTCAGGTCATGATCTTACATTTTGTGACTTCAAGCCCCCCATTGGGCTCTGAGCAGGTACCATAGAGACTGCTCGGGATTCTCTTTCTCTCCCTCTCTCTCTGTTTCTGCCCCTTCCCCACTCGAGCTGTCTCTGTCTCTCTCAAAATAAACAAACAAACAAACAAACAAACTTGAAAAAAAAAGAGAGGAAAAAACAAAAAAGCAAAAGACAACAGCAAAACATGTCTGCATTGCCCTTTTCCTGAATGGGAAGCAATTCCCAGAGAAGTCCTTGACAGTCCTTGACAGACAAAACACTCCCATTTCTAAGGAGGTTAATTACCAGGAACTAGTAGGACCAGGAAAAGGACCTTAAAAAAAAAACAACTGAATTTTTGATTTCTGAAGGAAGAATATGTTAATTACATTGTCTTATTAATGTGTCAAAATTGGAAGTTAAGGTACCATATTCATGAGATGACAAGAACTGGATTGGGTAGTTTTAAGGTGGGTTTTGCACAGCAAAAAACTGGGTTTGTTTCAACAGGATTTATAACATGATAATTTCAGTTTGGCAAAGGACAGTGAGAGGTTGTTTTTTTTTTTTTTTTTTTTTTAGCATTTATTTACTTTTGAGAGACAGAGAGAGGCAGAGTAGAGCAGGGGAGGGGGAGAGAGAGAGAGATACAGAATCTCAAGCAGGCTCCATGCTCTGAGCTGTTTGTTAGCACAGAGCCTGACACGGGGCTCGACCTCACAAACTGCGAGATCATGACTGGAGCTGAAGTCAGACACTCAACCAACTGAGCCACCCAGGCGCCCCAAGGACAGTGAGAATTCTAAAGTGACTCGATGAGGATGCTGTTGAGTTATAAATAAGTTGTTATTTGACAAATAGTCTTGTCTTCTGGGATCAGGTACTTCCTAAAGCCAGCAGCTAAGATATTTTGGCTTGTTTCACTATTTAATGCAGGGACAAAAACTATGTGCCTGGATCCTGCATTGTTTAATATATAGGGTCAGGAGACTGCATATGGTCCCATGTTATAAATATGGGAACAAAGAATTATGATTGCTCCATTTCTGAGAGAGCATAGTGCTCTGAGGCACTGTGGACGGGAAGGAAGATACTGTGATTTGATTGCTCCTGGAATTCCTTTGTCATCTTTCGAATCAAGCATTTGGAGAAACACCATCCTGCCTATTCTACGGCTGACTTTGTAAGCAACGTTTATGTTGAAAAGAGACCAAGAAACGGTGCCTTTACTTTGCGATTACTTGTAGGACTTGTTGCATTCTTCTCTGTTTGGAAGTCTCTAAGTGAAACTAATGAAGTTCATGGTGCTTCAGTTGGTGCTTTTTGATAATTGACTCCCTGAATTTTGTACCAGGATTAGAAAAATAACCCCAGCAACACACAGTATCACTTTGTATACATTCCCTCACTTAAAATGCATGGTTAAAATCTAGGACATAAAGTACCTCTATTGTGTGAAAATACAGAAAGCATAGTAGAGGAGAGGGGTATGTTCTACTCCTTCCTTTTTCTCCCAAAAGAATCTGCATACCCGAAATAGGGCAATTTACCTGATGTACACAGAATTATCTGCCTCAGTCTACATCCTGCTGCAAGGCCTCTGCCCTTCTGCCTTGGAAGCATCTCTGCATATGTAAGATTTTATTAACCCATAGTTCATCATTTCCTTATTTTAGGGAAAATTGTATGAGAGTAAATTAGACTGTGCTAGGTTATGATCATCTTGACCCCAAAATCTAGAATAAGATCTAAAATGAAATCACCAATAGAGATTTCCTTGATAAGGATCAGAAAGCATACATATATGCGTGCACGCACACACACACACACACACACATTGATACAATGTTTACACACACACATATATGCATATCTATCTTCACATGAATATCTGTGTCTGTGTCTCCAATACTGTTGCTACATAGCTTAATCCTTGTAAAAAATCTATCACCTCTGTATTTTAATTTTCTAAAAGGGACAGTATGTACCCATCCCTCTTTCCAGTTGGTTAAGATCAGTATGCACAAATAAAATGACATCAGCCAGAGTTTAGAGATATTCAAAAAATCAAAACCTAATTTTATCAATTTCTATTTTTAGAGGAGTATTTTCTGCATTTAGCTGATCTTCCAAAGTCCATGAGGGCAATTGCCTGGCACCTCATGGTAACAGTGAAGTTGTCAGCTACAGTCGTTTTTATTCCATCCATTTTTAACCTCACTCTGAAGTTCTTCTCTGTGATACCCAGAAGGTAGCAAAACCACATGTAGAATTTATAAAAGCTTCTATATTCTTGGCAGCAAGATGTTTTTATCATTGAACACAGCACTATGTCCAAATATCCCCAGACTATTTATGACCCTCCAATCCTACAGAATTTGATACAGTGATTTAGAGTAAGTGGGGTGTACTAATCAAAGTAACTATACCTAATGTAATACCTAAATCTCTAAATTTCATAGAATAGATTTCATGGAATATATTTTTATTTCCTGTTCATATAAAGCTGAAAACTAGTGATGCTTATCTGTAAATGTCCTTCCAAGGGACATTCAGACACTCAGCCTTTTTCCATTATAAGGGAATGTCTGCTTCTAAGGCATTAGATTTCTCTACATGCATCAGGTTCATGGGAAATGGGAAACCATGAGGCATGTATATCTACTTCTCACTCACTTTCGTCTGGAACTGATGCATATTTCCTCTGTTCAAAATGCATTAGTACGAATTATTTATGTGATGTTACCCAGATGCAAAAGAAGGTATAATTGGGACCAGAATGTCAATGCTAAGCATATCTCTACTCTGTGGGAGGGAGCCACAGAATCCTGATGGACATATCTGGTCATCTCTCTCATACAAATAGTGGGTAAATGCAGTCAGTCATGTCAACAACTCAACACACACTCAACTTGCACTAAGCAATTATGCTTTAGTCCTTTGTTGCCAGGTTAAGAAAACAAAGACATCCAAGGACTGTGTCCAATTTTTTCATATTACTACTGTTCATTTATTTTATCTAATGAGGAATATGCACAAGATGGAGAATTTCTGGGACTCTCAAAAGTCACATACCTAAAGCACCTTTAAAAAATACATTTTACCTGGGGTGCCTGGGTGGCTCAGTCGGTTAAGCATCTGACTTTGGCTCAGGTCATGATCTTGCTGTTCAGAGTTTGAGCCCCACATCAGACTCTGTGCTGACAACTCAGAGCCTGGAGCCTGTTTCACATTCTGTCTCCCTCTCTCTCTCTGCCCCTCCCCCACCCATGCTGTCTGTCTCTCTCTCTCTCTATCCCTCAGAAATAAATAAACATTAAAAAATATTTTAAAAAATACATTTCACCAGCATGATTTCTTTAGATTATATACCAAAAGCAATGATTCTTGGAGAAATGATACTGTATTTAAAATTAATTTTTCACAAATGAAGTCCTTGTTGCAATCCATAGAGCTTCAGCAAAGTCACTGAGCCACAAATTCTTCATTTTTCAAACTGTGAGAAAATGTATATACTTTGCAGAGTTTTTGTGAGGAACCGTGCACACCAAGAAATTTCACACGTTCGTGTGCCTTTCCTTGTGTGCTTTGACGCCAGCAAGTGCCACATCTCCCATGCACAGCTGTGCACAGCTCCCATGCACAGCTGAAGATTTCCAAAATATTGTCTCCACTTCCTGATCTGGTATCCTTACTTCATTTGCCCCATTTTGTGCTTTCAATCTCACCACCTCACTGGCACAGCTCTCAGGATCCACATCATGGCAGACACAATAGTTAATTCTCCATCTTCATCCCACATGACCTCTGACCTGACATCCTGCTCCCTTCTTTGAAACTCTCATGGGCTTCTGAAAGTCCTCTGAAGGAGTTTTCCACCTTCTTAATAAGAATTCTTTTCCAATTTCCTTTTCTGGTTTCTTTTTTGTTACAGCCCTCTAAATGTAAGCATACCCTAGGGACTAGTCCCTGATGACTTTTACCTATTCTCCTTTTCCCCTAAGTGACCAACTTTAATTGCAAGATTTAAGGAACCCACTCAGAACATCCAAATTTATATCTCCTCTCATTTCTCACTCCTAAGCTCAAAGGATTATGTTCCTATAAAGCTAAAGACTAGTGATCCTTACCCATAAGTGTCCTTCCAAGGGACATTCAGACTTTTTCCATTATAAGGGAATGTCTGCTTCTAAGTCATGAGATTTCTCTACATGCATCAGGTACATAGGAAATGGAAAACCACGATGAAAGTATATCTACTTCTTACTCACTTTGGTCAGAAATTGATGCATATTTCCTCGTATTTCCAGTTGACTATTTCACATCTCTGCTGGAATGTATAATTGATAGCTCCAATTTCACATGGCCAAAACATAACAATTGATTTCATTTTGCAAATCTGTAATTGTCAACAACATCTACCTAGATAGATTTCTAGTCTACAAATCAAGGAGTCATCATTTATTCATCCCTTAAGATCTGCACCGAGACTTGCAATGAGGCCTCTCACACTGTCTCCAAAATATACCTTGAATTCAACCATTTTACTCCCATCCATCTCCACTGTTAGAATCCTATTCAAATTGCCATCGTCTCTCTCTTCATACTCTAAAGAATAGACATCTCTAGATGAATCTTTTTAAATCTTAATCAGAAATATAATATTCTTGCCTACAATTCTCCATGTCTTTGTATTGCAGTTAAAATAAAAGTAAACTAAACTCCTCGCCATGGCCTCTGGACCTTGCGCGTTCTATTCTGTCTACCTGTCTAACCTCATCTCTCCTGTTTTCCCTACTTCACCATGCTCTAGGTACAATGACCTTCAATCTGAGATATCTAAAGGCCTTTCTGTCAATGATTACTTACTCTTTCTTCATCTTGGGTCTCTCTCCCAAATATTTTCATAGCTATCTCTCTCCTGTGATTCAGAACCAAATTCAAATATCACCTCTTCAGAGAGGCCTTTTTCGATGATCCTAGGTAAAACTCCTCATAAAAAGTACCTACAGTATTTTATGTTAAAGTGATATCTATCCTAAAAGAAGTGAAGGATTATTAATGAGCAGTAGTAAAATAATGGGAGGAATATGAGGGGAAAACAACAACAAACCGTAAATTTGATACCTGGTACCCTGTGACCCAGCTCCGCTACTAACTGATTGTGACTATATGAAATACAGACTTTATATGAAATATAAAATCTCTAAATTTGTTTTTTAAAATGATTGGGGGGGGGCAACTGGGTGGCTCAGTCAGTTGAGCCTCTGACTCTTTTTAGCTCAGATCATAATCCCAGGGTTATGGGATCGAGCCCCACTTATGGCTCTGTGTTGAGCCTGGAGCCTGCTTAAGAGTCTTTCTCTCTCCCTCTACCCCCTTCCTCCCTCTCTCTCAGTCTCAAAAACAAAATAAAACAAAATTATTAGTAAGGTTCATAAATCACTAAGGATACTTCTAGTTCAAATATTCTGTAACTTATTCCATTTTATTTATAGTATGAAGCCTGGAAGATAACATATAAAATTTTAAACACTTGAAATATCATGTTTAAGATAAAAACAAATTATTTATCCTAAAGGGAGGGAGAGGGAAGGACAGTTTGTTGTGAGGTCACATAAGCTGGGAGGCATCACACTGAGGGGCCTGTGCTTAAAGACACTGTGAATCAATGACATTTTTATGATAATCATTTCAGAATCTTTCCAAAGGGTATCAACTATAGATGTTTCTATTAGAAAATATAAATAACATTTTATTACTGAACTGAGATTATAGGACCATTGATTTGACTAAATAATTATCTTCTTTTTTCACTAGTCACAGGTTTTTTCTTATTTACTAATTTTTTTTTCTTTTTGTACAAGTGGTTTTGGAAAAACAATTTAAATAAGGCATCTCTCTCTCTCTCTCTCTCTCTCTCTCTCTCCCTCCCTCCCTCCCTCCCTCCCTCCCTCTCTCTTGAAGTGCTATGTGGCTACTATGGAACATCATTTTGAAAAATTCTGAGTTACTATTCAAATCTGTTCCATATATTTATTTTCTCAAATAGTTCTTGAAACAGATCACAGGTTGACTTTTAGAAACCATTTATTTTACCTTCATATAGAGATCACCTTATAGCTTATCAGAATTAATTGCAGAAATTAAATAGACCTTCTTAGGTAGTTAGTTTTTAGATAGAAGTGAGAAAAATAGGTTACCATTTTATTTTTGGCATTATTTTAGTTGTGTAAAAATATACAGCACATAAAATTTACCCCTTAACCATTGTAAAGTGTACAATCAAGTAACAGTGAGTACATTCACAATGTTAAATAACTACTATCACTGTCTAGTTCAAGAACTTTTTCATCACCGCAAAAGGAAACCCAATACCCATTAAACATTCACTTTCTCCCTTGCCCCTGGCATCAAAAGATCTACTTTCTTTTTCTCTGAATTTGCCTATTCTGGATAGTTGAATTAAATGAAATTATACAGTAGTCTTTCATGACTGCCTTCTTTCACATAGCATAATGTGTTCACAATTCATACATACCATAGCATCTATCACCGCGTCATTCCTATTTAATGACTGAATAATATTCCATTATCTAGTGTAATGTATTTTGTTTATCTATTCATTCCCCTTTTTGGATATTGTAAAGAGTGCTGCTATGAACATTCACGTACAAGTATTTGGATGCCCGTTCTCAGTCTTTCGGGATATCCAGCTCAAAGTGGAGTTGCTGCGTCAAATGGCCACCCCGTGTTTAAGCTACGGAGGGACCGCCAAAGTGTTTTCCAAATTAAATTCCATTTTAATTTTGGAGGTTTCCAGTTTCTCCACATCGTCATCAGCACTTGTTTTTATTATGTGTTTTTTTTTTTAATTGTGCCATTCGAGGGATTGTTAAATGATATTTCTGCAGTTTTGATTTGCATATCCGTAATGATGAATAGTTTTGATCATCTTTTCATGTGCATTGGACATTTGTATATCTTCTTTGAGATATATGTCTATTCAGATCCTTTGCCCTTTTTTTTAATAGAGTTGTTTGTTTTTTTCTTGTGTAGGTGTAAGAGTTTTTTTATACACTGCAAGTATTAGATACTGATCAGATACATGATTTGCTAATATTTTCTTCTATTTTATGCATTGTCTTTTTACTCTCTCGATAATGTCCTTTTTTTGTAGCATCCTTTGATGCACAAAAGTTTTTAATTTGGATAAACCAAACGTCTAGTAGTTAATTTTCTTTATTGCTTGTGTTTTTCATATCATATTTAACAAACTATTGCTAAATTCTACAATAAGAGCATTATTCCTTTGCTTTCTTTTAAGAATTTTATAGTTTTGTTCTTATGTTTAGATCTTAGATCTATTTTGAGTTAATTTTTGTGTATGATGAGGGCCAACTTGCATGCATGTGTATGGGCGCATGTGCATATGCTCTCATGAACGTGTTGATCACTTGTTGATCTAGTATCGTTTGTTAAAGTGACTGTTCTTTCCTCATTGAATTTTCTTGGCTCCCTTGTCAAAAATAAATTGACCTTAAATATGAGTGTTTATTTCTGGACAGTCAGCACTTCTCCACTTTCTAAGAAAGTCTATGAAAGTCTATTATCATATGCTAATGTCACACTGTTTTTATTACTGAGGCTTTGTATTAAGCTTTGAGATCAGGAAATCTGAGTCTTTCTACTTCTTCACTTTCAAGATTGTTTTGGCTATTCAGAGACCCTTAAATTCCATAGGAATTTTAGGATTGGTCTTTCTCTTTCTGGTGGAAAAAAAGACCATTGGGATTTGATAGACAGTGCTTTAAGGGGCTCCTGGCTGACTCAGTGAGTAAAGCATGTGACTCTTGATCTCAGGTTCATGGCTTCAAACCTCACGTTGGATGTAGAGATTAATAAACAAACAAACACACTTTAAAAAATTGCTTTGAATTTGTAGATGAATCTGGGTAGTATTGCCATCTTAACAATATTAAGTCTTCCAATTCCTAAGCACAGAATGTCTTCACATTTATTTTGGTCTTCTTTAATTTCCCTTGGCAATTTTTTGTAGTCTTCAGTGTACAAGTCTTGCAACTTTTTAATTGAATCTATTCGTAACACTGTCCAGATCTTTATACATTGGGTCTGTGTTGGGGTGCTCTCTTGCTGACTAGCTATGCTGGTTTTTTGTTGTTTTTTTTTTTTTTTTTTTTTTTTTTTCCGCAACTCTGCCTTCACTTTCATTCCTGGCTTATGCCGATCCTGAAAGCCAGCCAGAATGACTGCCCAGGGCTTGTGTAGACTTTCTAGATTTTCCACTAAATACAGGAGCTTTTCAAAGTTCTGTTCCCCAATGAAATTTCACTCTGTCATTGTTCCTCCCTGACTGTGGGTGTGTCTGGATGTGCACTACAAGTCTCTCCTACTATGTTAAGTTGCCATTTTTTTTTTTCTGTTTAAGCGTGTTCTTGCTTGCTGTAAACTTTTAATTCTACTTTCTAGAGTTCTTATAAGGTTGATTCTGATCATTTTCATCAGGCTTTTCAGTGTTCCTGGGGTGGGATAAGCCATCAGAAGCCCAGCTCTACCATTCGTGCTGACATCGCTGCTATCACTGGCTCTGGACTTGGAATGGAAAACTACTTGGGACGTTGACATTTTGTATGCCGTATTTCTGTGTTTGTTTCCCTCGAATGTGCGTGCCCCCAAATCCTGACCAAAACGTGTTGCAACGTGAAGTTATAGAACAATATGTTTCAATATATCATCTTTATGTTAATATTTATCGGGTTATTTTTTGTGTGTTTACTGTGAACTGTATTCAGGAGTGGAATTGAATATTTTAAAGGTCCTTTACCTGCCTTTAGAAGCCTCAGTGTAAACAAAGGAAGCAGTTTAGTACAGAGAGCTACTTAAGTGATCTAAGGTAGGAACTGATGCACACTTACTTCGTTATTTGTTTCAGGGAAAACAAATGCCAGATTGTTGTCTAATTAAACACCACCAATTCTCTTCGAAGAATGTTACACAAAGGAAGCAACAAGTATGGATAAAAGGGGCAGCATGAATAGATGTACAAATATTTCATATCTGAGAAGCATAGGTCATAGCTCAGAGCTAAAGATCTAGAAGCAACATTTAGATCTTCGGTTCTCTATAAGTCAAAACATAAAGCACAATCTCTTATCTCTTTCTGTTGATCCACAGGAAAACGAAAAAAGAAAAACCACAAACTCATCTCCAGGCTCAGGTGAACACATGGAAAAACAATGCTAACACAACCTATTCATACCAAACCCTGGGTAAAAATTTTTCTGCCAGACTTGAAAGAGAGGAAGTTTGGGGATAAAAGAAGCAGAGATGACTGATAAGTAAATAACTAAAGTATTTAGATAACTTTAAAATAGAGCATAATTCAAGCCAAGATGACACTTTTTCTAGGTAGTCCTTGGGACCACAAGAGCAAATTTTTGAAATCCAAGCTAGAGAATGAATAAATATCTTACTGCACACTTTGTGGCATCAATTACTAGATCTTTTTAAAGATAATGTTATCTCAACACACACACACACACATACAAACACACACAACCTGATGAAATATATGGAGAATTATTTCAAATGGGTGAAACACAATTTTGTTAAAACCCGAAGCAACACTTCTGTGTTGTTATAAGAGTGGTTTCTTTGGGGGGTGCCTGAGTGGCTCAGTCGGTTAAGCATCTGACTTCAGCTCAGGTCATGATCTCATGGTTTGTGAGTTCAAGCCCAGCATCAGGTTCTGTGCTGACAGCTCAGAGCCTGGAATCTTCTTTGGATTCTGTGTCTTCCTCTCTCTCTGCCCTTCCCCTTCTTGCACTCTGTCTCTCTCTCTCTCTCTCAAAATTAAACGTAAAAAAATTTAAAAACAACACAACAACAACAACAACAGTAGTTTCTTTGGCATTCACCTAGATCCATCACATGTGAGGTTTAGATTCATTATGAAGTGGGTCATTAAGAAATACTAACTGGAAACAGAGCAATTAAAAATAAAGTAGCTGTGAAAACATGAGGCAGGCTCTCCCTACATCTGCTACGGTGACGTAAGGAAAAGTATAGTGTGATGCACAGGAAGAATATTACTAGCCTCTAAGATGAGTAAGTAAAAAAAAAAAAAAAAATACATAAAACACAAAAGCAGACGGACCTATTGTTTAAAATCTGGATGAGTATATGGTAAATATCCGGAGTAGATGCATACAGAGAGGTAAGAAGCAGATTGGTGGTTGCCAGAGGCTGGTAGAAAAGGGGCGTGTGGGGTGTCTGTCAGATGGGTGCAGGGTTTTCTTTTGTGGTGATGAAAATGTGCTAGGACTAGATCGAAGGGGTAGTTGCACAACATTACAGGTGTTCTGGATGTCACTGAATTGCACAATTTAAAATGATTAATTTTGTGTTATGTCAATTTTGCCTCGATAAAAATAATTTAGAAATAAAATAAATGTCTTGGAGAAGCTGCATTGCAGCAGAGGGTGCTTTTAGCTCATAAAAACAATATTAACTTTTGACGTCCCCTTAAGCCACAGACACACATGTGTGTGCCTCTACAACATTGTAGGCAGCCTATTAATCTTGGGATTGTCGTCCTTCATCCTCCATTAATTCTTGTCACTCAGTACGTTCCCAGTCTAGTTGATTTAAACTATATACCAAAGGTAGGATGTTTGTTTTGCGAGTTAATATCCTCTCAGTCTGAGTTCATTTCCCCCAGTAGAGGAGAATGACCAGTTAAGGAGGGAGATTGACATGAGAGAGGAGGACTGTCTTGTGGTGCCTTGCTGTCCACAGGTATTCATCCTCTCTGTTCTTGCCTCCCTCCTCCTCACTCTCCGGCAATGACAATACGGTGTTGTGTTATGTGATGCGGAAGGTGATTACAACAAACGAAATTACGTTTTCAAAGTATTTTTTTTTCATAATTGACCATGAAAAGGAAGAAAAACTTTCTAAGAGGATATATAACAATCCAGAGGAAAGATATAACATTTAATCTCATCCAGCAGTTTTCACCTCATCTGGATAGATGGTGTCCTCAGGATGCTTAGAGGTTGTAATCACTGAAACCAAGCAATAGTATTATTTTACCTTAAGAATACAGGAATGGATGGGCACCTGGGTGGCTCAGTCAGTTAAGCGTGTGACTTCACCTCAGGTTATGATCTCACGGTTGCCAGGTTCGAGCCCCGTGTTGGGTTCTGTGCTGACAGCTCAGAGCCTGGATCCTGCTTCGGATTCTGTGTCTCCCTCTCTTTCTGCCTCTCCCATGTTTGCGCTCTCTCTCTCTCTCTCTCTCTCTCCCTCCCTCAAAAATAAATAAATATTTTTTAAAAATTAGAAAACAGAATACACAAATAGACAAATGTGAAATTTAAATACAGAAACTAATTAAGGCAAATGGTACATTTTATAGAATGGTAGAGCCAATGGGACCTAGAAAACTATGTATTAAAACCAAAATAAATTCTTAAAAGACATCATCCAAGCCCTATAGTTTTCTGCTGGTAAAATAGACAAATCAAAATGATCCTATTCGTATTCCAATAGAGCCACTCAGTTATCGGAACAATAATTTATGACAGTTGTGTAGGACTTTATGGTTAGCTGTGTAACACACAAACCCAGACATCTTTGGAATTTATGACAACTTCCGAGTTGGTCATTACCTATATTGTAAAGATGAAGAAAGTGGAGCCATTCAGACTGATATCTCTACGCATGATTTATGAGGATTAACACATAAATGAATAAAGCTCAGAGAATTAAGTTGCTTGCTCGACAATATATGGCTAGTAGTGGGTATAAATCTGAGTTCAGGTTTTCTGTCTCCAGCCTCTATTTCTTTTACAACACCGTATTGCTATTGACACAGGGGCTGATCTTTTCCTCCAGTTCTTACAGTGTCTGATTATTTGATGTGATCATTTTATGACAGTGATGGGGCTTCCATTGAATAGTTTCCATCTAATCACCTTATTATCAGTCCCAAACTTGACTTTATCTTCAGCAGCACTGAGTAATTAATTAAAAGTTAGGATTCAGCTAGAACTTTTTTGTATACTTTTAACAGATGAATTTATTAGGACATAAATAATGCATTGCTATAGGGAGGGAAGTAGCTAGCAGTTATGTCTTGCCAACAAGTTATGATATATTTAATGATAAGAAATATGATGAGTATTTAATCCCCATTTTACAACTGAGGAAGCTGAGACTCACAGTTTTGTTGTGAGGGCTGCATAAGATGTAAGAAAGCACTTACCACATTACCTGGCATATGATAAATCTTAGCTACTATTATGAACATATACTTTAAATGGATACCCTTGGGGCTCCTGGCTGGCTCAGTCCATAGGGTGTGTGACTTTTGCTCCCTTGGTTGTGAGTTGAAGCCCCATATTGTGTGTAAAGATTGCTTAAAAATAAAATTTTTTAGAAATATATAAATAGGGGTGCCTGGGTGGCTCAGTTGTTTAAGCATCCAACTCTTGATTTTAGCTCAGGTCATGATCTCATGGTTCCTGAGATGGAGCCCATGTTGAGCTCTGTGCTGACAGCATGGAGCCTGCAGAGGATTCTCTCTCTCTCCTTCTCTTTCTGCCCCTCCCCCACTAACCTATGTCTGTCTGTCTCTCTCTTTCTCTGTCAAAATAAATAAAAAAAAAACTTTAAATAGTTATTCTCATTAAAAAACCCATTATAGAGCATAATTTGTTTCTCTTATATTTAAAGTTTTTAGGCTATGTTTCTTTCAAGAAAGGCAGTGGCCAAAATTGTGAATTTTTATGATTGAAGCCATGAAAACATAACAGTTCATAATGTATTTTAATAAGTATATACTCAGATAATTAAATTCACCAATAATATACGAAAAAGAAGTAAAGTAGGAAAACACAAAATAAGGAAAATCTGAATTATAGTAACCAATTCATTTTATTTCGGCTTGAAAGGGCTGAAGAAACAGTCTTACTTTTCAAACACATTGTTCTATAAATTACTTAGAAAAATGAAAATAAGTATTTTCAACAACAACACGTTTAAAATTTTTGCAATTGGGAAATAATAGTACAAAATCTCCTTCGTAAATTTACCACTTGAACTATAATAGACTATAAAATAATTTGAAACAATCAAATACGTAGTACCAAAAAGAGCCATTTTACAACCTTTCTTAAATTTCTACTTGAAAACACTCAGGAGTACCTAGGATAAGCATCCAACTCTTGATCTCAGCTCCGGTATTGATCTCAGGGTTGTGAGTTCAAGCCCCACATTGGGCTCTGCACTGACATGAAGCCTACTTAAAAAAAGAAAAGAGGGGCGCCTGGGTGGCGCAGTCGGTTAAGCGTCCGACTTCAGCCAGGTCACGATCTCGCCGTCCGTGGGTTCGAGCCCCGCGTCAGGCTCTGGGCTGATGGCTCAGAGCCTGGAGCCTGTTTCCGATTCTGTGTCTCCCTCTCTCTCTGCCCCTCCCCCGTTCATGCTCTGTCTCTCTCTGTCCCAAAAATAAATAAACGTTGAAAAAAATAAATAAATAAATAAATAAATAAATAAACAAACAAACGAACATACAAACTTAAAAAAAAAAAAAAAACATTAATGGTATCATGAAGGGGTGCCTGGGTGCCTCAGTTGGTTAAACCTCAGACTCTTGATCTTAACTTAGGTCTTGATCTCAGGGTTGTGAGTTCAAGCCCAGCAATGGGCTCTGTGCTGACCTTGAAACCACTTAAAAAAAAAAAGAAGTTATCATGAAATACAATCTCCTGTAACTTATCTTTTAAACTTTCTATAACATTGCTAAGACTCAGCCATTTCATCAAACATAGTTTCAGCTTGTTCATGTCCATTTATGTTGAACAGGGCCATTTTGTGACTCTTTCAAAGGTCTTATTTACTCCCCTGTTGATGGACATTTGGTTGTATGTAAGTTTTATTTTTTAAAACAGTGCTGCTACTGAAGTTCTTATTTTCTGGCATATTATTAAAAAAAATTCTTCTGGTAATATAGGGAGGGTAAAATTTCTAAGTTTAATGTGTCTTTCATTTATAAAATATTATCACATTTCCAGAGTGGTTTGCCAGTCTCAGTAATCTACAAAAAGATTAAGATATCTTACTGAGCCAATCATCTCCAACTATTAGTATTTCAATTGTTACCAGTGAAATGGATTTAAAAAAATCGTACGTCATTTTGATCATGATTTGAATTTAACCATCATAACGGAAACCTAAAAGACAATACCTCATATTTGCTTATTTTTTCTATTATTAACAAAAGCAGTGACACATACACACCTATATATACAAAAACATCACATTTATAAAAATTTTACATTGTAGCTCAGTGCATTTTCAGTGAGTATATACTTGTAAACACCACTCAGACAAAAAAAAAAATGGTTTCTTATAAGCAACACATAAAAAACCCCTACCCTCCCTTACCACAATGCACCGAAAGATAATTATATTCTAACTTCAGACACCAGAGATGACGTTTGTTTATTTGAACGTTACATAAATGGAAATACATTGTATGCATATTATGTATCTGTTTCTTTTGCTTAATGGCATGTTTGTGACTTCCACTATTTGTGAGTCATTCATTCTGTTTCACGTAGCAGTAGTCATTTATCCTGTGTGGTATTTTATACGATGACTATCCATTTGACTGTTAATAACGTTTGGGATTTTCTAGGTTTTAGCCACACTGTATGAATTTTTGTCAGATATGTAAGCAGGAATTGAATTGCTGCGTCTTGGGAAATGCTGATCTAGATGTATAGATATTATCAAAAGTTTTCCAAGGTACGTGAGTAATGCAGCAGTTTGTTTTAGCATTTCAATGCTTGCTTTTGTCAGTCTGTAATTTGTCTCACTAAAACAGATGGGTGCTGGTATCTCATTGTGCCTTTAATTTGCATTTTCCTAATGATTTATACTATTTCATATATTTATTTGCCATTTAGGCATGCCTTTTGGTAATGCTCCTATTCAATTATTTTTCTCATTTTTCCCTTTCCTGTCATTTTTTTTAAGTTTACTTATTTATTTTGTGAGAGAGAAGGAGAGAGAGAGCGCGCGCGCGAGAGCAGGGAGGGGCAGAGAAGAGAGAGAGAATCCCAAGCAGATTGTTCACTGTGAGTGTGGAGCTCGCACGGGGCTGGAACTCATTAACCGCAAGACCCTGACCTGAGGGGAAGTCAGACGCTTAACCGGCTGAGCCAACAAGATGCTCTTGTGTCCTTTTTTTTTTTTATTATTATTATTTTTTTATTTTATTTATTTTTGGGACAGAGAGAGACAGAGCATGAACGGGGGAGGGGCAGAGAGAGAGGAAGACACAGAATCGGAAACAGGCTCCAGGCTCTGAGCCATCAGCCCAGAGCCTGACGCGGGGCTCGAACTCACGGACAGCAAGATCGTGACCTGGCTGAAGTCGGACGCCTAACCGACTGCGCCACCCAGGCGCCCCTCTTGTGTCCTTTTTTAAAAATAATTTAGAGAAGTCCTTTATGTATATTTGGGGTATGAATCCTTTGTCAGACATATGCATTGTAAATATATATACTGTTTTTTCTACAGTGTTCTCATATAACTCAATGTTGTTTGTAAAAGACCCTTTAAAAGATATTTGTGTCATAGCACGCATAACAGCATTGGTACAGCAGGACATTCCTTTTCAGTCCGACTGACTTGAATAAGCAAAACTACTAAGGGTTTGCTTACCCTCCCCCCAAGATTAGTGAAACATTGGAATATTAGCTATCTCATCTTTAGTGTCCATCTAACAATAGATAAATAGCAGGAATGAAGTAGTTAAAGAAAATATGCATTTCGTAAGACTTAGGATACAGAATTACAAAAAGGGACATCAAATGATTTTCTCTATTGTATTTTCAATGTACAGCTTTTGTACAAGACATTCAACACACACATACACATAGAGTCACAAATAATAAAAATAAATTACAGTTAGGGGCCCCTGGGTGGCTCAGTCAGTTACTTGTCCGACTTTGGCTCAGTTCATGATCTCACAGTTTGTGAGTTTGAGCCCCACCTCGGGCTCTGGGCTGATGGCTCAGAGCCTGGAGCCTGCTTCAGGTTCTGTGTCTCCCCCTTTCTCTGCCTCTCCCCTGCTCGTGTGTGCTCACTCGCTCTCTCAAAAAATAAATAAAATAAGACAAATAAAATAAAATAGAAGAAAAGAAGAGAAAAATTTATGGCCACAAGCCTCATTTCCCATTGCTTTTCTTCCTGCATGCTCTGTTATAATGTCAGCGTTTTTTAAACCTGTCTTATTACATTTTTGTTTTACTCAGTATATTCTCTTTTATTTTTCTCATGTAAATACTATTCATTCTTCAAGGCCAGGCTCAAATTTAATTATTATGTTAAGCTTTTAATTAGTAACTTTCATCTTGGATTATAACCTACTTCAGTTTTTAAATTCTATCATAATTTTTCACTGACCATATTTCATATAAATAACTATTGCTTAATGTTATTTTTGTGTGTCAGCAACATTTAGAGTTTGTTAAAGGTAGTGGGATTTTCCTATGCTTCTTTATTTCATGTAGCCTCTAATAATCTTGATTATATAATAGACGTTCAGTTAATTGAACATTGTTTAATCTACCAGACCTCCTAATGAAAATAAATTATTTTCAAATACTATAGTAGTTGATAATAAATAAATGATACTTCAGAGGGAATGTGGTAGACAGAATGGCTCCAACAGATGTGTATAACCTAATGCCCAGAACTTGCATAAGGAAGGATTTGATTGGTGTTAGTAACATAACCAAAGTAATGTGAGTTAGGGAAATATCCTATACTTCTTAATTCAGCCAGACAAACATCAGCTGATTTACACCCTGAGATCCAAATGTAGTCCCTCCATTCTCTCCTCTCACTCTTTTCTATGAATATTAGCCAAGTTCAATTTCCAGTTATCTAATTACCATCAAGTCATACTTTTGCCCAAACAATAATTTGCTATTAGGCTTTTCAAACAGCTCCTTGTTAAGTTGCAGTTATAATTTACCAGTACATTTTTGTTACATGTATTACATGTTTTATGGAGGCTAAGGAAAATAAAAACCAAAGAAAGCCCCTTCTAAAGGAAAGGTGACCTTGAGAATATTAGATGTGATAAAAAGAGACTCATCAAAATGTATTTTCTTTTGCTAATAGGAATATTTGGAAACATCTCTATGATTTTACATAATGATTGGCAGAACAGTGTATTTTGATCAGAGGCAAAGATTTGACCTTGGGCTTCTTAGCTCATTGTATTCATGCCCTACCAAAAAGTCTAGAATACACCTTTTAGGGGCAATGTTTAGCAAAACCAACTCCCTCGGCACAGCTTTATTTCCTTTTGAGTTATTTTCAAGAATTAGCTATAAGACAATATATGTTGAACTTGAATCAAAATTTCACTGCCTTAACACCCAAATAAAAGACCTTTTCTGAATAAAATGTTTGAGCTTTCAGAATGGGGGTGGGGTTAAGGGTGTGTGTACAATGAAGCGCCTTGTCTCGGAGGCTATAATTCACCTTTCACATTTTAGATGCTTTGGCACACGGGGGCCTAAATGTTAAGTGCATATCAACTGTAGTGTTCTTAACAGTGAGGCTTATAAATTTTCCTCAAAAATTATAAAGAGTTAATATGCTTCACTAAATAGCTAAATTATTATCAAATAGCAAAATATAGGTCCCACTAATTAGGAACTCATTTTGCCACTAAACTGGTCCTTTTAGAGATTACAATATAATTTTCCCATTAAAGGCTCTTTGATAGGCTTGAAAGAGGGTTTATTTGAAGTTCCCTTTATGCTAAGGAGGGAGAACTCGGCTCTTCCCAGTGTAGTCTTTGTTACAGGACTTTTGAAATGTAAAAATGATTAACTAAGCAATGGTGATGTGTGGTGTTTGCATATGAATTGCTGTATTTCAGCTATTCCTATTTCATCAGCAAAGTACCAATTAACCACCAGGGCTATTGTCTTCTAAATTAGCAAAGAAAAATTTCAGAAGGTTACATTTCAGGCAACAAATACAGCTTTAGAGTACAAGTATTAAAAACAAGAAAAGAAAAAAGGAGTATTCTGAAGCTCCTTTCTTAAATACCTGGCCAGTTACTAAGGAATTTTACTGAATTGAATTATATACGAGGAGTCAGGCCATATAATCTGTAATTTGTGTAGATCTACGGAAAACAACCTTGAAGGATAAGGTCTTGTTAGAGCAATATTAGGTTTAATCAAATTAGAGATGTACACTGTTTATTCAAAATGCTTAGGGACACTTAATGTCTGCTAGTTCATCCAGCTGTGTAATAAATTAGGAATTAGTATCTACTTTTGTGAACTGGTTGAAGTCCCAGAAGTGATTTCAGCCTATCCAGGAAAATACACTAACATGCCATGATAGGCTACTTCCTTATGAAAGAGGCAAGGCTGTGGAAGTCCACATGAATAAAACCTACCTAAAGCCACAAGCGGCTACAGAATTGTGAGGATTGCGGTTGTTTACTGGCCAACAATGATAACATACCGAGAAGTTGATTTGTCATATTTCCTACACGTTAGCAGTTACATAGGAAATTTGGACAGAAGTTAAGGAGGGACTTTAGTATTATTATGCTAGTGATAACCGTCAATGAGAACTCAACTCATAGTCCAATTAACAAAGCCTTCACAATTTTGAACTTATTAGGTCAGCGTTTGTCTAGATCTGACATCTGGGTACACATTAGAATCACCTGGAGAGATTAAAAAACAAAACAGAATTTCCACTTTTGCTAGCTATGAAGCAACTGGGGCTGAACTAATCCTCTTGGCAAAAGCAATTATAAAGTCTAAATAGAAAAGGAAAAAAAAAAATACTGTTTGGAAATATGTTAGTGTGAGAAGGAGCAAGCCAAAAGTGGAAGTGTATGGTAGTATGACATTGAAGTTACACTTCGTATCTTAGTGTTTGATAGTGCTCACCATGCACAAGGCTGGTCATGCAGGGAGGTGCTGCTTTCCTAGACAGTGTGTCTACCATTTCTTTTCATGGACGCAGCTATGGTATGGGAGTAAGGACTGCATTTTATTTCTTTGTACCCTTAGCAAATAGCTTATTGCATGGGATACATTAAATGCAAAGTCATATATCTGTATCTATCTATCTGTACACCCATACATATATACACATATATTTTGTGTGTGTGTGTGTATTTTAAACTGAAGCAGGTAGGGACTCTGAGAGTGAATTAATAATAAAAATAAATAAATAAAACAAAAGACAAAAACAAAAACAAAAACATAGACTTCTCTTCTTTTACCCTCAGGTACATCCATCCCCCTTCCCACAGAAATAGTATTCCTCGGTAAAACTCAGTCTTGAAGCGTTACCTACTGCACCATATTTTAAATGACAGTGTAATGCAGAACAACAAATGGAAGTAAACAGCACCTAATTTCACTTGAGCATTTCCTTATTAACTTGACCTGTTATCAGTCAGTGGGAGAAAGGCTCCTGTAAACTTAATTCGGGTACACAAATACATCCTTTTATTATCCTTTCCAGACTCAAGTAGGAAACAGACATTTAACTCAGCCTGGATACTCCGCTAAAAGCAAAAGTTCTTTGGAGCAATATTTGATCTGTTGGGGCTCGGGGCAGGCCGCCCCAAGACATGCCACAGTGGCATATTGATTATTTTGAATTAAAGTCACTTAAGAAACAGCAAGTGCAAGAACACTCTGACCCTCCTTTGTGTCTAAAAAGCAGGAAATAAATCTCCCATTTGAAAGGTACCCTCCCTGCACCAGGAGGTAGAGAGATATGTAATTTATTGTTAGAGATGGGAATACAGGACTGAGGAAGCCTATATAAAGAAATTTTGTTACTAATTTACTACCCCAGCCCAAATTCTGTTTAGAATTCCTTACTGATTAAAGTTCCAAAAAAATAAGTTCTCTTATTATTGTGAATCAGTTCCTCACAAATTTATTCCTTCTTTTTCTAAATAGTATAGAAAGTAACTTCCTTGGCCGCTTGTTGGGTTCCATATCTAGGAGGCCTCTGTATATAAGAAAGACACTTCCTTTTGGGGCACCTGGGTGGCTCAGTTGGTTGAGCATCCGACTTCGGCTCAGGTCATGATCTCCCAGTTCATGGGTTCGGGCCCCGTATCCGGTTATGTGCTGACAGTGCGGCACCTGGAGCCTGCTTCGGATTCTGTGTCTCCCTCTCTCTTTGCCCCTCCCTGGCTCATGCTCTGTCTCTCTCTCTCTTTCAAAAATAAAATAAACATTAAAAAAAAATTACACTTCGGTTTTCCTGTTAGTTCTTAAACCAGCCAGAAGAATCATAAAGGGTATAGGAACATTTTTCCTTCCCAACAGATCCTAGATTCAGCATATTGGGATCCAGAGCCCATGGGTGTACAGGATCTTGGCAATTTGTTTTTGTTCAATATCCCCTTCTCTAAGAAGAGAGGCCTTTAATATCATACTTAGAACCCACTAAAAGGAAGCCATTAAGAGCATTTTCCTACACTGAATTAACAGTCTTAGCATTCCCCCTGACTTGCTAGCATTCTCCCTGCCTGGAAGGAAAAACAAACAAACAAACAAAAACAAAAACAAAAAGTGTGTTCCAGCAATATGCTGCAGTTCTGCATGATTTTTTCACAGCTCTTCTGCCTACTAAGTTCACTTTCTTCACTACCAGATCCCTAGAAGCATGCAACATAATGGTTTTTTTGGTTCTCTATGCAGATTACTTGGAAATTAGTAGTTAAGGATCATAATTTCTTTCCTCATAAAACATAGATTATAAACCTCATGTAAACAAAAAGGAACAGGGATTAAAATATACATGTACACATGTTCTTCAAGGTTTCTTACTGAAGGAACAAAAGTTGTCTTAATTTTTACTAATTTCTATTACATCCCTTAGTACATTAAGAAACACTTTTCTTTATAGGAGTCTTGCATAACTGTTAAATTGCAATTCATCTTAACATGATGTCTTGGTGTGATGAAATATGGGTTCATCTGTATGTGACTCAAAATAATACTGGTTTTAGAAAGAAAGATTTTTATGTCCTTTCTCTCAAAATATCTTCATGAACCATGTGAAAAAGGAAAATGAATCTGGGGAGCAGTCTAGAAACTATCCATTGGTACCTTTTAATACAGTAGAGCAAGTATCAGCATCAAAAGTTGTAAGAGGAATGTCTGTGGCTTGGAAGGCAATCCTGAAGATGATAAAGCATTCCTCAAAAATGTCACCTCATTAATATTCTAGATGTTACAGATGACAGACTATAAAAAGGCTGAGTCAAAATGACTTCAAAAAATCAGACTTACTGGTGGCATTTTAAGAATTTGTCACTTGGCTTTTGCACACATGTTTGGTTTTACATAGGCAAGTAGGGATACATGATAAGTTTTTTTAATCTAAATTAATCTAAGAAAAAGACTTTGAAATCAGTATAAATTTTGTTTTAAAATATCAGAAAAGAAAGTGTTGTGTATAATTTAATTGCCAGCATTCCTTATTTCTTAGTGCAACATAAAATTACGTCGTCCAATCAATAATAGTCATAGATTCCATGAAGTGTGTTGTAAGTCCTGACCTAGGGGCTAAATGGAAATTACCGTATAATCCTTGCTTTCCTCCTGCATCCACATATCCATACACCTCTCCTCTCTGTCCTGCTCTCTGTCCCAGAAGGCATCTTTATCCTCTGCCTCTTGCTGTATTTGGCAAGCAGGACGTGGAACTTATTTTTACTGGACTCCATTAACATGATTCCATCTCCCTCTTCCCTTCAGGTTTAGAGCAATGCATTTCCTTGAATCTCACTCATTTCACGTATCACTTTTGCCACTAGCGTTCATCCTAGGAGTTTGACTATCCATGTCGGTCTTTTGACTCTACTCAAACCTTTGTAAATAGTCCCTTCATTGAACTCTCCTCAGTTAACCCCTTTAAGTCTATCATCCTTTTCCTCTTAAAACCCCAGCTGACACATAACCCCACTCTTGCACTGGGTTATTCTTTTAATGTCAGCTGGAATTAATCTATTAATGTCAAATTTGGTTTTGGGGTGTATGTCTGCATGCACCTGTGTGTGTGTGTGTGTGTGTGTGTGTGTGTGTGTGTGTGTGTGTGTAGTTAATAAGATTAGCTGGTAGTTTATATTTGGTACTGTAGGAGTGGAAAATATTTTCCTTTTTTCTTCTAGCTTCTTTGGCTGGTATAATAACTAAGTTGGCAGAAGACAGGAGAAAAATAAATTTCATGTGTACTGGAGCCCCATAACAGTATGACTCTCCAGTCACATCATTGAGTCTTACATATCATGCTGAGCTAAGGAGAAACAGGTAGGGATCTGGGGCTTCAAAGTGGGGAAGACAATTCACACGAAGATGAGAAGAGCAGATATTTGATAAACAAACGTTTGCTATGCCAAACATATAAGTTTCCCTGAAATAAAAAGTTGTCTCTGGTGGTAACTTTCTTCCTGGTATAGGTTTCCTCTCTAAATTCTTGTAGATAAACAATTCTTCCTAAATCTCCTGGGCCCTGGTGGTCTTCAGCTAGAAATAATCCACCAAGCAAAGTGGAACATTCTGGGGTGGCATATTGTTTCCCCCCAGTACTTACTTTTTCTTGTGTAAGTATAAGGGTTACACTAGAATGAAAAAGTTGGAAATGTTCTGGGGGCACCTGGGTAGCTCAGTCGGTTAACTGTTCAACTTTCAGCTCAGGTCATGATCTCGTGGTGAGTTTGAGCCCCACATTGGGCTCTGTGCTGACAGCTCAGAGCCTGGATCCTGCTTTGGATTCTGTGACTCCCTCTCTTTCTGCCCTTTCCCCACTTGACCTTCCTCTCTCTCTTCCTCTCCCTCTCCCCCTCTCTCTCTTTCTCTCTTAAAAATAAATAAACATTAAAAAAATCTTTTAAAGTTGAAAGTGTTCTTCTTCCTATACTATGAAACAATTTAGTTATTATGTGATAACATTTTTACCACATGCTTTATTAAAGTTTGAGGGCCACCTGGGGGGCTCAGTGGGTTAAGCATCAACTTCTCAGGTCGTGATCTCACGGTTGGTGGGTTCGAGCCCTGCATTGGGCTCTGTGCTGACAGTTCAGAGCCTGGAGCCTGCTTCAGATTCTCTCTCTCTCTTTCTCTCTCTCTCTCTCTCTCTCTCTCTCTCTCTTTCTCTCTCTGCCCCTCCCCTGCTTGTGCTCTGTCTCTCTCAAAAATGAATAAACATTAAAGAATTTTTAAGTTTGAAAATAAGGACTTACAGGAACATGTGGTTCTGGATTATTGGCCGATATGGCCTTAATTCCCCATAGCTTGACTAAACTTTAGATACGATTCTTCCTGACTTCAGGCTTCTGACCTCCCTTTTCTTAGAGCATTTACTTTAGACGTTTTGTAATTGCAAATTCTTACTCTGCCTTTTGCCAGCTCTCCACCCCAGGAATATCTTTCTTAAGGACCTGGAGCCATCCCTGTGAAATCTAATCATCACAGATAATAGCACCCCCACATCCCAGTCTCTGTGGGAGAGCAGGAGTCAACTTGGAAAACTACCTTCTGTATGGAGATAGGAGGTAGTTTACTTTTTCTTAGGGTAAGTCCAATTAGCAAACACATATAGCCTAAGATCCCTCCCGCCTTGTATCTTAAAAAAACCCTTTGTTAGAGCAAAATTAAGTTTAGAATCCAGTTCTCTTTGTCTTGCAATAGCCTTGGGTAGAGTCACCCTGTCCTGTTTAACTCTGGCCAGTGCAATTTTTACTGTGAAATGATCTTTTTGATCTTTCATTTTTTCTTTATACCAGTTATTACTTTATACTTTTCCAAATATCACTTTTTGGATTTATTTGTTTTGTTACACTTCCCTTTTCTATGTCAAAATTTCTGCTTTTATCTTTATGAATTTTAATCCTTATAAATTTTGGTATTTCTTGTTTTTTATGTTATCAAATTCAATGTGTCCTTTATTGTTTTCATCCTTTTGTGAATAACAAAGGGTTTTAAGGTGGTGAATTTTCTATCAGTACAATTGCCATTACACCTCATAGTTTTAAATATATAGTAACAATTATTTGACAATTGAATTTTGCTTACATCTTTCATCCAAGAATTGTTTAGGAAACAATTGAATACATTTCCACATGCCTAGGTATTTTTTATTTCTGTATTCACAACTTCACTATCGTTTTAAATGTGGTATCAGAGAAATTCTCTATCATTTCTCATTTTTGGAATTTAATAGTTTTCTTTTTACTTGACATATGACTAAACACTGTATATTTCATATGAATAATATGAGTAAGCATACAGAAAGTTTGTATTGTTTAGAGTTTATTAAATGTGTATGATTCTGTATACAAATAATCTCATCAATTGGATTACTTGTATTTTTGTATGTACTTTGCCAGTGTCAGGGGAAAGTCAGGTAGAATAATCCATTATTGTTGCTATAGATTGAATGTTTATGTCCTCTAAAATTCATAGTTTGAAATCTACCAGCCAAGGTAAGGGTTTTGAAGGTGGGTTCTTTGGGACATGCTTGGGTCAGGAGGGCAGAGCCCTCATGATTGGGATTAGTGTTCTTATAAAAGAAGCCCCAGATAAGTGCCTCCCTTGTACCACATGAGGCTATAGTAAAAACACGGTTGTCTAGGACGTGAGCCAAATCACGTCCTTGCAGTGCCTTGATCTTCCCAGCCTCCAGAACTGAACAATAAATGTGTTGTTTAAGCCACTTAGAATGAGGTGTTTTGTTATAGCAGGCCCAAACAGACCAAGACAATTATGCTGTTTCTGTTAATCTAACTTAATTCATTAATAATAAATTACTCCCCCTTAATGATGTTTGCTTTATTTTGTTTTTTTTTTATTTTTTTAATGTTTTTATTTATTTTTGAGACAGAGCATGAGCAGGGGAGGGGTAGAGAAAGAAGGAGACGCAGAATCCGAAGCAGGCTCCAGGCTCTGAGCTGTCAGCACAGAGCCTGACCTGGGGCTCGAACTCATGGACTGTGAAATCATGACCTGAGCTGAAGTTGGATACTTAACCAACTGAGCCACCCAGGTGCCCCAATAATGTTTGCTTTAAATTAACTTTTTTTTTTTTTTCTCTGTCTCACCATTATTATCACTATTGTTTTCTGGTCTCTACTTGAGCACTTTCCACACTTTCCCTTTTGATATTTCTCAGTGACTATTGGAATTTACCTTTGAGGATGATACACAGTTATATTGTTATTATGACTGCATTTTGAGTCATTATTTTTCTCAGTGCTTAAGAGTATTTTATTTATTTAGGGCACCTGGGTGGTTTAGTCAGTTAAGTGTCTGACTTTGGCTCAGGTCATGATATCATGTCGGGCTCTATGCTGACAGCTCAGAGCCCGGAGCCTCCTTTTGATTCTGTCTCTCTCTCTCTCTGTCTCTCTCTCTCTCTCTCTCTCTCGCTCGCTCTCTGCCCCTCCCCCACTCACGCTTTCTCTCTCTCTCTCTCAAAAATAAATAAACATTAAAAAAAGAGTATTTTTTACATTTATTATTTATAAGAGTATTTCCTCCATGTAATCAATTCTCCAGTGATTTGGAATTTGTATAATCTCTTTTCATTCTAGTTTTGTTACTTTAAAGAATATTCTTAAGCTTGTATAAAATACATCAATTTGACGAGAAGAAAGGATATCTACTAATCTGATCATTATCTCTCATAAAAAAATGAGATAATATATAGATCTTCTTTTCATTTTTCTTTCCATTGCTCCTCCATCCCTTAGTTTGCCTTTGAGAGCTACATTTGTCTCTTTATATTCTTATTTTTCAATTCACCATTATTTCTCACAGATTATCAGCTTTGTTCCTGATACTTTTATAGACTTGTGCTATTTGAAAGCTTATCATATAAGAAGTTGTAATTTTGCTTTATTTTATTGTATCCAGTATTATTAATATTATTTGTCTTCACATATATGTATGAGTATGTATATATACTTAATTTAATTATATAATAAATCTGTGACAGTAGCAACCATGTTCCTCATATCTTCTTTAAATCTCTACAGTCCCTAGCACAATGCTTCTCTATGTAGGCATTCAGCAAGATATTTTTTTACTTTGTTATTGGATTTAAAAGCTTGAGGGGGCTCCTGAATGGCTCAGTTGGTTAAGTATCTGACTCTTGGTTTCACCTCAGGTCATAATCTCATGGTTGGTGAATTCCAGCCCTGCGTCAGGCTCTCCACCATTAGCGTGGAGCTTGCTTGGGATTCTCTTTCTCCTCTCTCTCTTTCCGTCTCTTGCTTGTGCTCTCTCTCTCTGTCAAAATAAATAAATACACTTTAAAAATAAAATAAAATAAAATAAAATAAAATAAAATAAAATAAAATAAAATAAAATAAAATAAAAGCTTGAGGAAAACAAGCCAGATAGGAAGAAATGCTCCTCACCCCTCATCAGTTAGCACTGATATTTTCCACTTCTTTTATCCTTTTCTGAAAACAAAACAGGGTTTCACATTTCAGAAAAATTTTGCTACTTCAAAGACTACTCTGGGGCACCTGGGTGGCGCAGTCGGTTAAGCATCCGACTTCAGCCAGGTCACGATCTCGCGGTCCGTGAGTTCGAGCCCCGCGTCGGGCTCTGGGCTGGTGGCTCGGAGCCTGGAGCCTGTTTCCGATTCTGTGTCTCCCTCTCTCTCTGCCCCTCCCCCGTTCATGCTCTGTCTCTCTCTGTCCCAAAAATAAATAAAAACGTTGAAAAAAAAATTTAAAAAAAAAAGACTACTCTATGCCATTGTATTTATCAAAGAGAATAGTGGGGATGATCAATAACTGGCATTATTGATACACATGCTCTAATTCTAAAGAAATAAAAACAATTTTCATTTTTTTTTTTCAACGTTTATTTATTTTTGGGACAGAGAGAGACAGAGCATGAACGGGGGAGGGGCAGAGAGAGAGGGAGACACAGAATCGGAAACAGGCTCCAGGCTCTGAGCCATCAGCCCAGAGCCTGACGCGGGGCTCGAACTCACGGACCGTGAGATCGTGACCTGGCTGAAGTCGGACGCTTAACCGACTGCGCCACCCAGGCGCCCCAATTTTCATTTTTATGTAAAAGAGACTAGAAAGATTTAATGTAGTGCAAAATAATCCAGGAGATTCTGCATTAGCAGATTCTTTTGTCAGTGTTTAGCCCTTTTTATCCATATGTAGTTATAAATGCACTCATGAGGTAGAGAGAAGGAAGAGATATTTCAAGACTTTTATTTATGTAAAACATATTGAAGAATTTTCATAGTTTTCAATTACTGGCTAAATGTACTGTTTGCATTATCTTCATTATGAAGGACTGTTACATAGTCCTCTGAATCTCTTTATATAAACCAAATGGAAAGAAGTAAAACCATTAAAGAATTTTTTTACTGACGCTTGTAAGATTTTAGTCCCCAAATATTCCTGCCTGCTTCTGCTTAACTGAGACTGACCAATAGTTGCTATAACACTGTTTCATTCTTGATGTGTCTACACACTGACCCATGATGAATGTAACCTGTTTCCCCACACTTTCAGGATTTGAATAGCAAAAAACTCTTAAAACAAAAGTTTGACTATCTTGCTCAGTTAAATAAAATCTTGAATGACCTGTGCCTCCTCTCATCAACACTTACGTTAAGTTGCTCTCACTAGTAATGTGTTCATAAAGGCCCTTTTAACTGCTTTGTTTGTTTTTCTTCTACAGTTGGTAATACAGGGGCCAAGGGCAGGCTGCCCCAAGATGGGCCACTTTGGCATGAAAATTATTTTGAGTTAAAAGTCGTCAAAACCCAATGGATGCAGGAAAATCTCTACCTCGTCCTCAATTGCCTAAATTTACCTTGGAAAGGAGAACCTCTACCTGGAAGAGAGCTATTATCTGATACTCCCCTTCAGTTAAGAAACTTATCTGCATGATAGGGAAAACTTTGGTTTTTAATACATCTTCTTTCACTTTCTTGCTAATAGCCTTCCTTCACCTTGTGTCCTTAGATCCTACCCCTCTCTTTAACTCCTGTAAGCTTCATGTTGCCTCATTGTCTTTGGAATTTCACATCTATGTGGATTCCCCATACACACTCTATTAAATTTTATTTTTTCCTGTCAATTTATCTCATGTCAACTTGATTCTAAGTCCAGCTAGAAGGACCTTGAAGGTCAGAGAAAGGTCTTCCTCGACAGAATAGTATCATTCACATTAGAACTAGACTCCCCACTGTCTACCCAGAATGCTTCGAAGAGGATAGAGTATGATGACGACCCTTTACTATCTCCCCTCTTCAGCATAGTCCTAGATGGACATGTAACTATAATAATTCTACTACTGCTCAGTATCCTGCCCTTTTGTGTTAAGGGGTTGCTAGAGCCACTTTCATTGTTTTTATTATCACTATTATTATCCTTGTTGAGATTCCACTACTTGATTTTATCATTGCCAAGAGCTTTTATGAGATAGGTAAGTACAGCATTTTTTGGCACTCTTACTAATAGTGCTTTTATATTTTTAAATGTTTGTTTATTTTTGAGAGAGACAGAGCATGAGCAGAAGAAGGGGAGAGGGATAGGAAGATGCAGAATGTGAAGCGGGCTCCAGGCTCTGAGCTGTCAGCACAGAGCCCAATGCAGGGCTCGAACTCACAAACCGCGAGATCATGACATGAGCCAAAGTCGGACGCTTAACCGACTGAGCCACCCAGGTGCCCCAATAGTGCTTATTTTTAACCAATAAAAAGCAAAAGAAAGGCCAACCATCATTTGATAACCTTGCTACTAAGTTGCTTTGATCTTCCTATCTGTATGGGTGCCAATAGCACAAAATACTTTTAAGTTTTGAAATGATTTTAAAAAAGACAATCTGTAGTTACAGTGGTCAATTTGAGGAAGTTTTGACATAAAATTTTTCACTTTAGCACAAAAAAGAAGGAGAGGGTCTCATTTGGTTTGTCTAAAAGAGAGCACTTAGGAGAGAGTTCAGTTTCTTTATATCAGCCATAACAATGTGTTTGTGTGTGTGTGTGTGTGTGCATCAGAAGCTGTTTCCTGACTCTAATCCTTATCCTCATGCAGAGGGAAGATAAATAGCTTTTGATAGTAATAATTTCACATTTGTTTGAAACTGGCTCCTTCAAACTTTTTATTTTTTCCTCCCCCTTTCTTCCCTGTTGTGGAAAAGTTTAGAGATTAATTGATGGCAAACAAATTATCATATGTTCATTTAAAAAATATCTAGTCTAGGGGCGCCTGGGTGGCGCAGTCGGTTAAGCGTCCGACTTCAGCCAGGTCACGATCTCGCGGTCTGGGAGTTCGAGCCCTGCGTCAGGCTCTGGGCTGATGCCTCAGAGCCTGGAGCCTGTTTCCAATTCTGTGTCTCCCTCTCTCTCTGCCCCTCCCCCGTTCATGCTCTGTCTCTCTCTCTGTCCCAAAAATAAATAAACGTTGAAAAAAAATTAAAAAAATAAAAAAATAAAAAATATCTAGCCTAGATAGAAATTACCTTCCGAAGAAAAAGACAAATTACCACTTTGTATTACTTGTCTCAAAATATGTGAGCTATGTAAAAACAAAACGACAAAAAATGCTGCAATCAGGGAAAATAATTGAGAAATGGCCTTGCTCATGAGATAAAAAAAAAAAAAACAAAATATAACTAAAAATTTAAATATGATATGAAGAATCTCTAAAATTTAGTTTTATACACACACGTTTGTAAATTATATTAAAAATAAATGCATGTAATATTTGACTTAAGTGAGTGAATAACAGTTTTAAAACTGTATGTCTTCCTCCATTTTTTACGATGTAAATTAAGGCCAACAGATTTTCCAGTTTATATAAGATTATGACTATACATCTTGTGATTAAAACTTAACAACTTTTGGGGCGCCTGGGTGGCGCAGTCGGTTAAGCGTCCGACTTCAGCCAGGTCACGATCTCGCGGTCCGGGAGTTCGAGCCCCGCGTCAGGCTCTGGGCTGATGGCTCAGAGCCTGGAGCCTGTTTCCGATTCTGTGTCTCCCTCTCTCTCTGCCCCTCCCCTGTTCATGCTCTGTCTCTCTCTGTCCCAAAAATAAATAAACGTTGAAAAAAAATTAAAAAAAAAAATAAATAAAATAAAACTTAACAACTTTCAACATTAGTGTATCAGTCAAAGAAGCTATCGTTGTCCCCATGATAGTTTCAGATTTCAAATATGTAAAATGGTATTTAAAGAAATTAATTTGTAATAGCAGGATACCTCTTAAAATGTTAAATCTCACAAATTCTAATAATGCTGTAAATAATAAGAGATTACTGTGTTGACTTTAATTATAATTTCCAAATTTTCAATTAAATTTAACACCTTAGACTAATGTTAAATTGTGTTAATAAATAATCTTTGGTTAGTTGGGTAATTTTAAAGCATAAAAAAGAAACTTAGTTCATTAAACATGATTTTAATTTACATTTGTTTTCTCATAGCATTTTTTTTTTTTACCATTTTTCCTTTGAAAACTTATGTTTTCATCTTCTTTCACTGGCACTTTTTCTTAATTATGTCTTTCCCTAATTCAGGACATACAGAATTATAGAACTATGAAGATGTGCTTTATCAAAAAAATGTCTTTGGGCTTTTCTGGAATGGCCCAGATAACACAAACGTTTTTTGTTTTTTGTTTTTTGTTTCCAGCTCCTTATAAAGAGAACGATTACAAATGATTAATAAAAGGAATTAGACTTTTTTGGTATCCTTCAATTTTTAATAAATTCGTAATTATTATAAGAACTATTTGTTTACCAAACATAGGAACTTCCATTTTCATGTTTTAAGAAAAAATATTTATTTTATAATCCAAAGACTAGCAAGTTATTCTTTACTAATTAATTCTTGTGTCCCAATTTCAGTACACTTGCCAACAGGTATAAAAAGTGACAGTTGGTGATATGTCAATTTATGATACATAATGTAAATGATGTCCATGATATATGTATGACTTGATTGATTTATAACATAAATCAAAAGCCTTAGATATTTCTCAGTATTCTCTTTGTTTATGTTTCCATTCAAGTATAATTAATGACTATATCCATGTAAATTAATTGAACGCCATTCCTCAAGTGAGGATTCTACCTTTTGTTTTATAACATTTAAAGATTATTTTGATGGCAAAACACACTGGCACTCGAGATAGACGAAAGGCAGAACAAGAGAAGGATGTTGGGAAGGGCACACAGAGAAAAAGTAACAGCAAGCTGGAAGAGGTTTTGTACGGCAAGTAGGGTGACATTAGTTAGATTTCCTGGGCTCCCTGTGAAACAGATAACTTATTTAATTTGGAGGGCTCTAGGGCACGGGTGCTGTCCCTAGTTTTCTGGTACCTGATCCAAGGGGCATTTAAAACTTGTATGAGCCCAGTGAGGTAAATGACAAAGTATAGACTTAATTCGCTGCTCAGAGAGAGAACCTGGCCAGTCATCAACCAGGACCTCAAACTGGGGCATGACAACATTAAAAAAAAACAAAAAAAAAACAAAAAAAAACCGAATTGTATCCTCTTCCAATGTGATCAAATCAGCCAACATAATTTATTGGCCCAAATTGGCTACAGTCTGAAATCAGAATCTGTTGGGCAATTTTGTTCAAAATATTTGAGAATGTCTCTCTGGTACATGTCCCATCTGTCAACCTCATGATCCTGACAAAAACCTATAAAAGTGGAACATAGGTATTTGAACATCAGCAAGTGGATATGATACAGTTATATCATTCAAATGAACATAAATCCATTCTTATTATTGTTTTCCTGTTTTGGGAGGATGACTAAAAGCTTTGCTCTATCAAAAGACAACTATCTCAACAGTAGCTTTAAAAAAACCCTCAAAACTTTGAGATTCTGTGTTTCCAACTTGGGTTGTCTATCCTAATACCAAAGTCATTCATTTTATATTTTTACATTTTCAAAATGTTTATTTATTTATTTTGAGAGAGAGAGAGAGAGAGAGAGAGAGAGAGAGAGAGCGCACATGCACAAGCTGGGGAGGAGCAGAGAGAGAGAGAGGAAGAGATAGAATGTCAAGCAGGCTCCACACTCAGCACAGAGCCCGATGTGGGGCCTGATCTCATGACTCTGGGATCACAATTTAAGCTGCAATCAAGAGTCAGATGCTTGGGGCATCTGAGTGGCTCAGTTGGTTAAGCACCCAACTTTGACTCAGGTCATGATCTCATGGTAAGTGAGTTCAAGCCCTGCGCTGGGTTCTGTGCTGACAGCTCAGAGCCTGGAGCCTGCTTCAGATTCTGCATCTCCCTCTCTCTCTACCCCTCCCCTGCTCATGCTCTGTCTCTCTTTCTGTATCTCAAAAATGAATAAACAATGAAAAAAAATTAAAAGAGTCAGGCTGCTAAACCCACTGTGCCCATATATTTTCATATTTTGATAAAACTTTGCAAGATATTAGAATGCAGTGCTCCCTGGATTTCTCAGTGTTCCTGCAGGGTTCTGGCTTCCTATGTAATGGAAATCAACATGCTATAAAGAGAAAATATCTTCTTTTGTCCTCCAGAAACATTTGTTCTTCACATGGTTAAGTGTGTTTTATGCAGACACATAGGTTTATAGTTCACAGGGGAATGAATCCCTGAGTCATTCTTTTACATTCACATTTAAAATAGTTCTAAACTAGGGACCTCCCTCTTCTTGTCTCAGACAAGATTTGTTTTCATTACACATATAAAGTTTCTCTATCTCAAGGGGGTAGGAGTGCAGGTGCCTACCAGTTCCCATATAAACTAATAGGTTCATAATTTCATATTCCTCTCTTGTAGAAGAAAATCTTTTTTTTTATACATGCATGGATAACCATCAGATTCTCATTTCATCTTTCTGATAATGGGATATGGGAAACAAATCATTAATGCTGCAATTAATAATAGTCTGATTATTGTCTGGAGACCTCATGTTTGCTTTCAGAAGAATATACATAAATACAGGTATTAATGTTTTATCCAGTGGTGCTCATCATCTACAAACATCATTGTCCTTAGTGTATTATTACAAAGTTTTAAAATGCTGTAGACAAATTTATTACTAACATGTACAAGAAGCTTTTAAGGATAAAATACAGACCCACTGTGTAACGTTTAACCAAGAATTGGAAATGACTCTGATTTAAGACTTCTCTTGAACCTTATTGGAAGGGACCTAATCAGCTAGTGTTAGCACAAACACTGCATTAAAATTCTGAGGAACTGACCCTTAGGTTCATGTCTCTCCATTAAAAAGACATTATATTTGTACTTCTGGAACCTAGATGCTGATAAGAGATCTCAGTAGTAAAGATCCTCAAGAATCTTGAATCAAACAGCATAATGTTACATACTCTAGGACTAGTACTCGAAATGCCAGGGACCAATAATTGCCAAACCTTCAAAAAAAAATAATTTGTGGCTCTTTTCCCCCTTGATTCTGTTTCTGCTTTCTATTCATTTAAAATTCCATTTATCCTGAGTTGTTTTCATGTTGCAAAAATCAAATCGATATGAAGGTTTGAGCTATTGGCCTTTGGTGGGTTTCATCCTTTCCATATCAGCAATTCACTTTCAAACTAGAAAGTCTCCTCCATACAGTTTTTGAAATCAAATAAATATGGTAGGAAGTCCTACTTTATTTTTTGGTCCCCAAATATTTCTAATGGTGTTTATTGCATGAGAACTCTACTTTTTATATTAGCACAATAAGGACACTTAGTACATTTTTCCATGGAGACAACATATTCTTGTACAGGCACTATGGAAATAATCAGAAAAATTATGATTTTGAACCATTTTAGTTACCTCAGAAAGGCTAGTGTACTAATTTGGAAGCATGTTGTACAAGTTTAATCTTACTACAGAGTGATTTAAGAGGGGGATTATGCTGACTAACATATGCACCGTTTACAGCATAGATAGTTTAAAAAGCAATATTCCCTGAAGATAAGAACTCTGTGTGAAGGCATTACATTCTAAAGAAATCCATAAACAAGCTGCATTATAATAGATTATTTTGTTTCACTTTCATGAAGTGAGGAACTAGGAAAAACTGACAGAAAGTTATCAGTTCTTCATGTTTGTGCATTTATTTGTTTATTTGTTTTATAATTAGAATATAAATGAAATGCTGTTCTTAATTTCTGAAGAGGACCAGAATTCATTATTAGTGTAACTAATTAAGACATCTAATTATTTTAACCAATGAGGCCATAACCTGATTTAGCCTATTAATAACTCAGTTGTATATCCATGTTGATATTAAATTATCAAAATTGTTATCAAAATTCTGTTGGCCCCAACTCTGACATTGTTTGTTGGTTTTTCCCCTCATTTTAAATGATAATTCCACATGGATGCAGATTTTTGGATTGTTAATATATACATCATTTATTCTACCATTTTCAGAAAATGATATATTTTTTTCAGTTTATTTATTTTTGGGGGTGGGTGGTGCGCACAAGCAGGAAAGGGGGAGGGACAGAGAGAGAGAATCCCAAGCAGGCTCTGCACTGTCAGTAAAGAGCCTGACATGGGACTTGAACTCACAAACCGTTAGATCATGACCTGAGCTGAAATTAAGAGTCAGATGCTTAACTAACAGCCACCTACGCATTCTGACAAAAACAGTATTTAAAAATGAATAGTACTTTCATTCATGAATAGTACTTTCATACTATTCATAGGCAGGAATAATAGTTCCTGCCTATTATCTTGTTCACAATAATCTCCAGTGAAATTATGAAATATGAAAATGGGTCAAAGATCAAATTTTTAGCTTATAAACTTTTACTTATGGGGAATATTGATGTACTTATAACAAACAAGTCATGTTTTGGCTATCTTCTTTGAAACCTCTCAGTAATACTGTAATTTAGTTGAGACCTGACTTGGAAACTCCTTCATAGAGTGACAAACATCTGGTTGTTTTGCAGGACAGACTTCCACCCAAAATTTGGTTGAGGTATTGAAGATGATGATAGGCCACACACCAAGAGAATCTGAAAGAAAGTTTACTGCTTACACAACAGACTCCTGGGAGATCAGGGAGATCAGATTGTACAAACAGGTAGGAGGCAGCTTGGGCTGAGCAGAGGGAGTGGGTTTATAATCGCTGGAAGGTGTAATTAGGGAAACTTTCCCACACACAAGTTGAAGTTTCATGAAGTTTAATTTTTCCACTGGCTTCAGTGGAAAAAGGAGAAAGAAGAAGTCAATAGTCAAACATCAAAAATGTGGTCATCCCATAAAATATATGTGATATCTTGTCTTTAGGCTAAATAAAAGTAGACTCATTTTTGAAAAGTAGCATAGCTTCTCAGAAAGAGCACAAGGTTTGGATTTAAATTCATTCTCTGCTTCAAACATATGATTTTGGCCAAAGTCATTTCATACCTGTTAGATTCAGGGTTTTTTCCATTTATAAAATGAAGTTAATACCTAACCCACATAGCCAGGTGAGGGTAAGACAATGTACATCAAGTTTTTCACCATATTTTACTTTTTATTAAAATAAATTTATTCTCTTGAGATAAATACTTGGAATTAAGATTCTTGATGTTTTTTTCCAAAGAAAATCCTTCATAAGAACTCAGTGAAGATAGTATTCCACTGGGCTATGTGGGCACTCCGCTTTATGAATCATGTGACTCCTTGAATGAAATGGATCCCAGGATGGGTGAATTGTAGAGGAGCTTATCACTGTCTCATTAGATATTGCAAGATAAAATCTTTTTAATATCAATATAGGAATTTATCTGAAGTAACGAATTTTAATATGTGACTTTTTAATGAGATGGCAAGTCCCATTTTATATTGCTTTTTTTCTTGGTAAAAGCATATTACTTTCTCATTATGTCAAGTTAAATATTTATTAAATTTCACTCCTTCAAAGTTAGAAAATATTGGATAGCTGACACAATTGTCTTCATGGGGAAATTCAAGTAAAATTGTGCTAGTAAAATTAGGATTTATTTTCATTCCAAAATTTATTTAAATATATTTTCTCTATGTATACAGTTCTAAAGGTTATTCTTAGAATTATTTCAAAGGATTCTTCAAATATCTGTCATATACTAGGATATAAATAGTATGCAACAGAATAACACCTGAAAAAGCACAAATATGTAACATCCAGGAGACCAGAATACAAAATACATATTGTATTTCAGCACATATTCAGAGCACATCTTATGATATTCAAACCATAAATTTCATATTAGAGTTACTTATTATGGAGGGGAGCCTGGGTGGCTCAGTCGGTTAAGTGTCTGACTTCAGCTCTGGTCATGATCTCATGGTTCAAGCTCCCATCAGGCTCTGTACTGACAGCTTGGAGCCTGGAGCCTGCTTTGGATTCTGTGTCTCCCTCTCTCTCTGTTCCTCCCCCAATCACTCTCTGTCTCTCTCTCTCTCAAAAATAAACTTTATTTTTTTTTTTTAATTTAAAGTTACTTATTATGGAAAATTAAAGGTATGGAGTAAAAAGTTTTCTTCCTTTTAATTATTTACTACTAGGATATTGTTTAAGCATTTCTTAAAATATTAAAGACTTATAGTTTTGTTTTACAGTCTTTCTATATTATATAAAAATCAATATGTCAAAGATATTAGTGAGTCAAATATGCATGTAAATTAAATAAAATTGGACAGCCAGTGTGTGTAAAATAATTAATGATGGCTAATATTTGAGCTATAATGACTTTTTAAATGATTGGCATAGCTGCAGTATAATTAGCTGAAATTACTTTAATAAAACCAGTAATTGGTTTTGAAACAAAGGCAGTATATTTAAAAATCTACATGGAATTCAGTATATGTAGTCTTGTTACATTTTCTTTCTTTCTTTTATTTTGCTTTTTTTTTTGTTTGAGATTTTCATTTTTTTAGGGACACTTGGGTGGCTCAGTCGGTTAAGCATCTGACTTTGGCTCAGGTCAACACCTCACCATTTGTGGATTCAAGCCCCATATCAGGCTCCAGGCTGGTGGTGCAGAGCCTGCTTGCGATTCTTGTTTTCTCCTCTCTCTCTGCTCCTTTCCCACTTATGCTTTTTCCTCTCTCAAAATAAATAAATAAACTTAAGAATTTTATTTATTTATTTTTTAAGTAATCGCACCTAATGTGGGGCTCGAACTCACAACACTGAGATCACGAGTTACGTGCTCTACTGACTGAGCCAGCCAGGCATCCCAAGGGAAGCTTCTATTTCCAACTGGTGATTGTACATTTATGTTTTGAGAAATGCCAAAGAGAAATACACATGCTTTTTATCATGGTATTTTTTTTTTTTTTTTTTAATGCTTTAGTACATGCAAGTGTCCTGTCATTATTTACTCATTCTTCACTCTTTGGAGTCAGCATATGCCAGACACTACGTCCCTCGCCATGCTGGCTTTTTGTACCTAAACTTCCCATGCTGGCTTTTGGTATCTTAATGTTAGCCAGGCTCAGGGTCAGAGTGGTAGTGAGGGCATAGTAGTCAAGAGTACAGTTCCTGGCCCATCAAGTAGAAGATGGCCAAGCTGATGACCTGAGGGTACTTCCCCCAGCCCATGCTTACACCATTGTAAAGCATATGTCTTTACAACATTATTTTAGGTGGGGGAAAAAAATGTTCAGGAGAATTTTACTTCAAAATGTTAGCCTTAATGGTCTGTAGAAATTGGAAGCTTGAATGGGATTATAGGTCCCAAACAGGATTTCTGCATCATGTTTGCTGAAGTTTCTGAGCTTCTCTGACATGCACAAGGCTAGACACACAATGCTGCGAAAGGCATTGTTCTTGAAAAACTCAATAAATTACAAAATATACAAATACGATATTTTTCTCATACCTCCCAGGAATGAGGGATTGAGTGTTCAAATTAGAGGTCAAAGAAACGGGAAGCGTAATGAAAATATAAGGACACGGAATAAGAATATGGTCAAAGCATCATTTCCTTGTGGACATAGACCACTTGAGATGGCAGAATTATTGGAGCCCTTGAAATAGCGATTAGGTCAAAATGAGCCAGGGGAGTAAAATACACTTAGGAAGTAGTAGAATAAGAGAAAGCACTAACAAATTGGCATCTATTTTACTCAAAATAAATTGAATTGGGGCACATGGCTGGCTCAGTTGGTAGAGTCTACAGGTCTTGATCTTGGAGTTGTGAGTGTAAGCTCTACATTGGGCCTAGAGCTTACTTTAAAAAAAAAAATTAGTGGGGCGCCTGGGTGGCGCAGTCGGTTAAGCGTCCGACTTCAGCCAGGTCACGATCTCGCGGTCCCTGAGTTCGAGCCCCGCGTCAGGCTCTGGGCTGATGGCTCAGAGCCTGGAGCCTGTTTCCGATTCTGTGTCTCCCTCTCTGTCTGCCCCTCCCCCGTTCATGCTCTGTCTCTCTCTGTCCCAAAAATAAATAAACGTTGAAAAAAAAATTAAAAAAAATAGTTTAAAAAAAGGAAAAGAAATTGAAGTTTTTGTAAATGTTGTTGGCTTCTTTAGTCAGAGGAAAGGAATTACATCTGTGGTTGTTAGCATGCATGCCTCTGTGCATGCTACAGATGTATGAACGTATCTTTCACAGTAAGGTATCATAATCAAATAGGTGAATGTACAAATAGAGGAAAATGAAAACAACTACAAATGATATCAGTATAAACACAGCATAAAAGTGTCTAATCCTGATTTTTTAGTCTCTGATATTAGGATGCAATCCTGAAGTATAAAAGTATACTTTAGTGTATCCAAATATATGGCATAAGAGTATAAACTATATGGCTGCATGGGTGGTTCAGTTCAGTGTCTGACTCTTGATTTTGGCTCAGGTCATGATTTCAGCATCTTGGGATCTAGCCCTGAGCTTGGCTCCATGCTGTGAGTGGAGCCTGCTTGGGATTCTCTCTCTCTCTCTCTCTCTCTCTCTCTCTCTCTCTCTCTCTCTCCCTCCCTCCCTCAGCCCCTCTCCTGCTTGTGTGCCCTCTCTTTCTCTCTCTCTCTCTCAAAAAAAAAAAAAAATGAGGTATAAAAGGGCAAAGTGTTAAAGGAAACATGGATAAAGAAATCATTCTATCAGTTAATAATTTTTAGATAATAAAAGAAACACGTGTCTCTAAAAGGAATTCACAGTGAAAACTTCCAGCCTGATAATTTTTGAGTTTAAGACATTTAGGAGAAAATTCTGATGTTTGAAAAGTTGAAATAATTTACTCAGCTTTTGTAGGGTAGACAAATTGAATCTGTCACCTAGCTCAGCCTTTTTCTTAAATTTTTTTTTAACATTTATTCATTTTTGAGAGACAGAACATGAGCGGGGAAGGGGCAGAGAGAGGAAGACACAGAATCCGAAGCAGGCTTCAGGCTCTGAGCTGTCAGCACAGAGTCGGACACGGGGCTTGAGCTCACGAACTGCGATATCATGACCTGAGCTGAAGTTGGATGCTTAACCAACTGAGCCACCCAGGTGCCCCAGCTCAGCCTTAAATAGGTATTTATAGTAGAATCTATCATTAAGATGAGAATATTGACTAAAATATTCCATTTCCTGTTAGCTGAAGATAGGTTATACATTTATATATCCATTGTTACAAATGTATAGCTTAGAAAATACATAGCATATAGCTGCTCAGTGAGCAAACATAAACTAGTTAGAAATTAAAATACGTACATTTCTTAGCGAATGAATTTGTAGAGTGTTAAATATAATTTTTTCCACTAAAACTTTAATATAGTTATTTTCATGAATGCATTGCTTGTTAAAATATCTGTATTCAGATGGCAGTCAATTTATCATGCTCATGTCAATCTTCGTCCTTTAGTAAAATAAACATTTACTGATTCTTTAATGGTGAATTATTACAAATTTTATATTTTAACAACTAACTTACTCATTCCACACGATGTAGAGTTGGCTATTTAAAGGTACTGTACTATTAACGTAGAAATGAATGAAATATAAATGGTCTCTTCTCCTGCTGTTTTCCTATTTTATCTAAAACAAAACTCAGTAGATTCCAGTTTCATTTAAAATGGCATATGGATTCATTGTTTTTAGGTTAGAAGCTTACTATTTACACAAACTTATGACATTGCAGAACATATAAAAATTGGAAGTGGTTATAAAATTGTTAGATATCTCAGATCATGAAAAGACAATCAGGAACCCTCTGAAATACACTGTACTAAAAGATGTTGATCTGTGGGATTCATAGATAAAGGTGTTCTGTGATTTAATACAACACTGCTAAGATAAACTAGCGAATAAGATACCCTTTCTATTTTTCCTAAACATTAGGCAAAAGGAGAGCAAAGATTTATTGATATTGTCAAGGAAGAAGACTTTCTTCTGCCCTATAGCCCTTCTAGCTAGATTTAGAATCAAATTGGCATGAGACAGATCAACAGGAGAAAATCAAATTTAATAGGTTTACATATGGGGAATCCACACAGATATGAAATTTCAAAGACCGTGAAGCAACACGAAGCTTACAGGAGCTAAAGACACGGATAGTGGGGCGCCTGGGTGGCTCAGTCGGTTAAGTGTCCAACTTGGGCTCAGGTCATGACCTCACAGTTTGTGGGTTCAAGCCCTGTGTCGGGCTTTGTGCTGATGGCTCAGAGTCTGGAGCCTGCTTTGTATTCTGTGTCTCCCTCTCTCTCTGCCCCTCCCCCGCTCATGCTCGGTCTCACTCTGTCTCTCAAAAATAAATAAATGTAATTAAAAAAAAAAAATTAAAGACAGGGATAGAGCCTGAAGATACCGAGGGGAGAAAGCTCATTAGCAAGAAGGTGGAAAGAAATATTTGGAAAAACAAGATTGTTCTGTTATGTACATGATTCCTTCAGTAAAGCGAACTTCTGGTAATAGCTCTCTTTCTGTTGTAGACTCTCCTTTCCAATGTAAATTTAGACAGTTATGGGAGATGCGAAGAACCTTTCGTGCATCTGCTGGGTTTTTATTACTTTTAACTGGAAATCTTTGTGCCAAAGTGGCACGTTTCAAATTTTGGGGTGTCTCATTCTGCACCTCTTCCATATCTTTTTTTTTTTTTTTTTTTGGTGTGAGGTGGTATAAAAGAAAACACTGTTTGTTAAAAGAGGTAGCTATGAGAAAGAAGAGGTTTTAAGTTGAGCAGAGATCAAAGAAAATAGGAAATAACATTCATTGAACACTACTGGGTTCCAGGAAATATTCTAAAAAGAAAATGTATGTCTATATCAATTTCTAGAACATCTTTATGACTTGAGTATTATTATTATCATCCCACTTTACAGATATGGAAATTGAGGCACAGAGAATTTACTTGTCCACAATCACACAGAATTTAAGTCAGAGCCAGGATTTAAATCAACCATCTGACCATCAAGTTTTTCTTTTCATACACCTTTATAATGAACTCCAATTGGAATCTGCTTCTTAGATCCCAGAAGGAGCACCAAGAGAGAACATTCTCAGAATTCTGCCTTGTGAGCAAATAGTCAATAAATAGTTGGATCATACATCATACAAAAATTAGTCTAGCTGACCTCTAAAGTTCCTTCCAATCTCATTATTGGAGGATTCTGTGAATGTTAAATTAATGTATTTCACTGGACTGCTAGGCCTAGAGCCAAGTTACATCGCGGAGTTGAAGTGTAGAAAGAGGTCAGAAAGTGCTTGCCTCTATAGATAGCAAATTGTGTTCAAGAGAGTCCATTTCCAAGCAGGAAAGCCCAAGAACTGAGAACTGCACCCACAATCACTTAGCTGTCAATACAACCCATGTAACAAAAGGGTACCATCTGCCACTCAATCTCTGTTCTCTAAATCCAGTTTTTCTGGTCTTACTACCCTAAGTGGGTGGTCATGGCAATTTTCTCTTCCCTTTAGCTCACCAATTTGTTACTTATCTCAAGCTCTACAATAAACTAAATTACTGAAATTTCTAAGCTTTATGACATGGTCTGCTTATTCCAGAGGAACTGTTTGGATGGTGCTGTCACTCATTGCTAAATCTAAGACATAGATTAATCTTAAAGCTTTATACTAGACACCCATATTTAGGTAATAGGATGACATATATAAATATTATTGTGAGAATAGTTGTCATATTGAAATCTGCATATCTCTCTCTCTATATGTATATCTCTATATCTAGAGAGATAATTAGATAGATGGATATGTCTGCTGAGGAATAGACATTGTAGACATTCTGGTCTTTAATTATATCTATGCTCATCATAGGCCCTCTCTGACGTAGAAAAGTTTGAGTGCTGATTTTATAAGAAAGAGGCAATAAGAGGTTGGCCACCTGGGTGGTTTGTGGGTTCGAGCCCTGCGTTAGGCTCTGTGCTGACAGCTTGAAGCCTGGAGCCTGCTTCGGATTCTGTGTCTCCCTCTCTCTGACCCTCCCCCGCTCACACTCTGTTTCTGACTCTCTCAAAAATAAATCAACATTAAAAACAATTTTTTTTAAAGAAAGAATAATAGGAGTACTTTAAAATAGTAAATATACACTTCTTGAAAATTATCAACAGAAGACTGAGGGAATACTACCATGCCTTTACCAAAAATCTCATTAGCAATAGTCTAAGACATAGATAATACTTTACTGAATTTGGTGACCAGGAGTTAGGAGGATTCTTTCAAAGTAAGTGCTTTTATTAAAGGGTGACGAGTCTAATGAATCTGCTTCATCCTAATGATTCTAAGAATTCATTCTTGCTGTCACCAAGATTCTCATGGCATGGTTTAAGAGCTGCCTTTGGTCTTCAGAATCAAGCCAGAGAATTATCAAGAGAAGACTGTCCTCAGAAAAGAGTGGGAACCTACTGTACTTGGAGCTTTCTGAAAGTGTCATGATGTTTCATAGTCTGTGTATTTGCATCTGCTTCTCTCTCTGCATAGGTTACTTATGCTCCTCTATACCTGGGTCACTCTTGTCTGTTTTTTTGAAATTGTAGTGAAGATCTCCTACAGGAAGGTTTTCCTGAAGTACCAGCATGGATCATGTGTCCCTTCTTTCTACTGACACAAGAACTTTATGTGTTTGTCTATGATACCACTTAGCATATTAGATTGCAGTAATTTATTTGTTTACCCACCTTCCCAACTAAACCATGATAGCTTTAAAGACAGAGACCAATTCTTTTGTCTTTGAAGTGTAGGAAAGTATTTATAACTAAATACAGTTATTTCTTCTTTGATGATAAAATCACAGTGTCTGCCTTACGTCTGTTTTAATCAGGCAGTGGGTAATGTTTCCTCGGTGTAAGATATAAGGTAAATTATAAAGTTGAGAAGGGTATACCAGAGGGCCAGCCTACCTACAATGATTTGGCAAGCACAGAAATTTCCTTGGCTATTTATTCTTAACCTTCTGAAATTCTCTTTAGGCTGATTGTTAATTTAAAATTATCCACTTCATATTTCACCACACAAAGTGATACTTGATCTAGTCTGAAGATAGAACCCAGATCTGTGATTATTCTTCATGATGAAAATGTTAGTGTGATTTTGTTTGGTAATGATCAGACATTTATGTCTTATTCTCCCTCCAAAATTATAGATTCAGTATTTTGCTAGTTATCTCCTTAAAACTCCATTTCTTTAGGGACACTTAGGTGGCTCAGTCAGTTGAGCATTGAGCATCCTACTTCAGCTCGGGTCATGATCTCACGGTCATGAGTTTGAGCCCTGCATCAGGCTCTGTGCTAACAGCTCAGAGCTGTTTTGGGTTCTGCGTCTCCCTCTCTCTCTGCCCTTCCCCAGCTTGTGCTCTTCTCTCTCTCTTTCAAAAATAAATAAAAACATTAAATTGTTTTTGCACTCCAAGCTACAGATTTTGTTATCTCTTTTGAATAGGTTAAATAACTGGTTTGTATGGTTTAGTTTGTTTTATCTACTGTTTTACCTAATATAGAAACAGCGTCCTTGTGAGTGTGTACTTCAGAGGTAAGCACAGTTAAGCCCCTGCTCTTGTTAGATTGCAATCCCAAATTATTTGAAACTAGTCAATGACTCAATAATTTCCTTCTTTTTAATGTTTATTTATTTCTGAGAGAGAGCATGCGTGCATGAGTGGGAGAGGGGCAGAGAGAGAGGGAGACACAGAATCCAAAGCAGGCTCCAGGCTCGACCTGTCAGCACAGAGCCCAATGCAGGGCTCAAACCCACGAACTCTGAGATCATGACCTGAGCTGAAGTCTGACGCTTAACTGACTGAGCCACCCAGGAGCCTCCCTACAATTTCCTTTTTATTCAATCAGTATTTGACAAATCGTCCTGATATAATGGATACATAACCAATATAATAACATTTGCTGGTGGCTTCATCTTATTGCTACACTCCAGGGTTACCTTTAAAAACAGCAACTGTTGGAAGGAATAGGACTGTATTAATAATGCTCACAAGTCTTAGCAGGCACACATTAGCATTCAGATGAGCTGATGAAAAAGGTCAGCTTATGTATTTGTTTCCCCCCCAAAACTCCCTACCAAACATGCTTCTATTGCTTGTGTCACATTCTTCTGGCCCATGTCTGATTTCAGCCTCGGTTGTGGTGAGAAATGTCAAGTAAGCCAGATGCATCATGGACTGCTGTTGTCCAAATTAAGCCCATTGCCTTTTCCAGCATTCTACCATAGCAAAACCTAGCTTGATTTAGCCACAGCAGCAGCCCATAAATAAAGGTGTGATAATACTCCTAGAGGGCAATCATCAAAGAGTGAGGGAAAAAAGTTGTTGGTTAAGGACCTTAGCTTCTCTTATTTAAGATAGACCATTCTGGGAGTCATTCTGACTCTTCAAATGTCCAGGGGGATTCAGGAGTCAAAGCCTATGTCATTGACCTTGATAAATGCCCCCTGACGTTGAAGTGTTCCTTTCCTCTTCTCATATGTCCTATTTTCTCACTCTTGTACCTAAGTCCTTATTCAGGATCTATTTTAAGAGAATCCAAACTAAGATACTCACTCCAGTGGTGCAATACAACATAGCCTCGCTCAAAATCAACCATTAGGGGGCAATGCTGAGCAATCCATGGGAGACTACATTCTACATTCGTTAAAATCTTTCCAAACAAATTCTTCCCTGCTATGGACTTCACATTTTGGTTAGTTCAGCTGCATACATATTGAAACAGAACTAAAGCTGTTCATGTAGTTAAGACTTGGCACTGCTGGCAAAATCAAAAGCCAAACATTTCAGTTCATCAAGCAAAATATCAGCGATAGCGCCCGCACCTAAACCATATGGACCTGATTTCAATCAGTTAATAAGGAATCTCTACTTCAGGCCATTAGCGGATATGCCCGTCTCAAATGTTTTCCTTGACCCTAAAAAACTTCATGGAGGCACTTGATTCAAAGAATACACAGCCCCAAAGAGGCTTCTTGTCTACAGTACTTATTATCTAATTTTTAAATGTCAGATTCATTATTTATCCTGAATTCATTCTCCATGTACTCTTGGGTTGGAGAATCAGAAAATGCAAACCTCAGGGGCACCTGGGGTGGCTCAGTCGGTTGAATGACTAACTCTTGATTTTGGCTCAGGTCGTTGTCGCAGGATCGTGGGATCAACCTCTGTGTCAGGCTCTGTGTTGAGTGTGGAGCCTGCTTGAGATTCTCTCTCACCTTCTGCCCCTCTCCCTTGCTCAAGTGTGCGCTCTCTCCCTCTCAGATAAAGTGCATAGAAAGTACACACCTCAGATACATTTTGGTACATTTTAGAAATAGGTTCTCTAAACCATGAGTTGGCATGACTAATTTTGTCCTTGGGATTCATAAAAAAAATTTAGAAAATAAAGCAACCAGATGAAAACTATGAATTCATCTTTTATAAAACTGCTATGAAAGATACAATCCTTCTTTTATCCAGTAGTCCTTATATGAACATCTACAAGATAAATTCTCTAAGAATTTAGTGAGGATAAAAATTTGATCAACTAGCTTTGTAATCTGTCAACTTTTCATTCATAATAATTTTTAATGTTAATTTTGAGATTCAGAGAGCATACAAATGGGAGAGGCATAGAGACAGAGAGACAGGGAGGGAGAGAGAGAAACCCAAGCCCACACAGATACTGAATTGGGCCCAAACTCATGAACCCTGAGATCATGACCTCAGCTAAAATCAAGAGTCGGATGCTTAGGGGAACCTGGGCAGCTCAGTTGGTTAAGAGTCCAATTTATATCAGGGCATGACCTCACAGTTCGTGAGTTCGAGCCCCACATCAGCCTCTGTGCTGACAACTCAGAGCCTGAAGCCTGCTGCAGATTCTGTGTCTTTCTTTCTCTCTCTGCCCTACCCCTGCTCATGCTCTGTCTCTCTCTCCCTCAAAAAATAAACATTAAAAAAATTAAAAGAAAAAAAAGTGTCTGATACTTAACCAACTGAGTCACCAGGCACCCCAATAAACGAAATTTTACTATACCTTTTCTTGTTTTATCTTTTTGTATTTCTTTTGTTGAACACAGACTTCTGTGCTTTGGAGTCAAGGTATAACATGAAGACAAAGTTGGAGAGAAAGAGGAAGAATAGCTTTATTGCTTTCCTGGGCAAAGGAGGCTGTGGCAGACTACGGCTTTCAAAAAACTGCAAGGCAGGGGGAGTAAAGAAGGAGCTGGGGAGTTTTATAGGGAAATACAGTTTTATAGGGAAATCTAGCCAGTTTTCAACAGGAGTTGTGTAGGTAGGTGCCAGCCTCCTTAGTCACTTTCAGGGTGGCATGGGTTCCTGAAGCAAAAGGCTGAGAAGGGAGGAAAGACGTTTGTGGAAGAGAAGAAGAAAGGTTACTTTAAAATCCAGCTTCACTGAAGCCTTGGTGCAGCCATTTTGAGTTTTGTACAACTTTATGCTTTAAAAAATTTTTTTTTAATGTTTTACTTATTTTTGAGAGAGAGAGAGAGAGAGAGAGAGACAGAGCACAAGTGGGGGATGGGCAGAGAGAGAGGGGAGCAGGCTCCAGGCTCTGAGCTGTCAGCACAGAGCCTGACGTGGGGCTCAAACCCACAAACCGTGAGATCATGACCTGAGCTGAAGTCGGACACTCAACCAACTGAGCCACCCCGGCTCCCTCAACTTTATGCTTTTAAGCGTAAGTTTTCATTTCCTGCCAGGCAGCACAGAAATAAATTTAATCCCTACTGATAATTTTCTATAGATTGAATATTTGGTTTAAATATATTCTCATGATGCAGAACTGTTTTCTTTGTTTTAATGGTGCTCTTTTTAATGTCATGTTAAATGATTATTGGAGTAATAGGTAGTCAGGAGAAAAGCAAAAATGTTTTGTTTTTGTTAATTTTTATCTATTTCTATTCAATTTTATTTCTCTACATCATTAACAAAACATAAGATTTGAAGACTGTTTCTTTTTTTTTTTTCTCCTCACTTTTATGTTTAGAAAACACAATTTGTTAAGGATATAATGAATTTGGACCTCTTTAGTTGGAATTGCATTTTAAAAAACCAACAAGTATGCTCCCTCCCTCCACATCATTTGGCTCATTATTGTAATAAAATAGTGTTGGGAATGATTTCAAATCTCAAGTTTAGAAAGTCTCTTAAATGTCCTTCATATGGGGATTCCTGGGTGGTTCAGTCAGTTAAGCGTCCGACTTCAGACGCTCAAGTCATGATCTCAGGGTTCGTGGGTTTGAGCTCCACATCAGACTCTGTGCTGACAGCTTGGAGCCTGGAGCCTGCTTCAGATCCTGTGTCTCCCTCTCTTTCTGCCCCTTGTGCGCATGCTCTCTCTCTCTCTCGAAAATAAACATTAAAAAAATGTAAGAAAAATGTCCTTCATATAAATCAACCGACAAAATGGTGGAGATCTAGTGTTATGACTTTTTTTTTCCTGCTAACCCATTTAGTAATTTCTTTTATTACTCTTCTATCAGATTCTTAGGAAAAATATAAAATCTAAAGCAATGTGGTCTGTCCTGCTCTCTTTCATCTAGTGACCCTATTTTTAGGTTCCTAACATTCTGATAGAATACAAAATGACTACCCATAGTGATAGACTCATGATAACGGTGTTAGATATTGCTTTTGATGTGTGCTGGGTGGGGGGAGCTTTGTAATTTTAAATGAAATCATCAATCCTACAGTAGCAAGATTGAAGAGCAAAGAACTCTCATCAAGAAACAGTACTATCTTTGTTAATCTTCAGAATATTATTTCCAGACAGTCAAATGATGTATTTTTACTTTAACCCTGCTTGTATTCTTTTTATTATAATGGATGTAATATATGGGCTAATGCACCTCCCTTTTCCACATGAGAAAAGTTTTACTGCTGATTTAAGCATACAAAAGTACATACATGTTATTAGCTCAGTTTTCGTTCTTTCTTTACTTCAGTAGAGTTTGGTAAGTGAAAAAAGTATACAGGAGGAGAAAAAAAATTAAATATCTCTCACACTGCATGAGTCAGAAAGTAAAACAAGAATATAACAGTAGCGTAAAAAGAGTGTTTCCATTGTTTGCCTTAGCGGTTTTTTAGAAATTCCATTTGTCCTCAAAGTTTTGGGATCACCACAGAATCCCTTGGCTACTGCAGGTTATCAGATAGTCCCCACACCCCCTTCTCTAACCTGCTCTATGTGTGTCCCCATCAGCCGGGGAGGCAGAAAGTGAGAACTGCTAACAAATCTCTGTCGTCATAAGTTAGACCTGAGTAAAATCACTGCTATTGTCCATTCCGCTACTGAATGTTGAAGACCAAAGGTGCTGACATCAGTAGTAACGCTACCCCCCGGTTGCCCACGGGCGTTGCAGAGAAATGATTTGGGTTGTTCCTACTAACTCTTATTTCATTTCTGTCGCTCTGTCTTTCTAATAAAAGCCCATAAGCATGGGGGCAGAAGTCCAAGGGAAACTGATCACATTGCACTACATCAGAATCACACTCCGCTTCTGGCTCACTGTTAGTGAACCAAAGCCTGCACACCCTATCTTCCCCCACCTCTCTCCTAGCCCCGTCCATGTCAAATTGCTCCAGCATGCTTTTCTGTTAATTGTGACAGTCAAGTTATTTGTTAAATGTGAAAATTAAATCCACTGTGCTTCACCCTCTGATACAGATAGATTGAAAACTTTGCAACACTCAGAGTGAACAAAACTTAGAATGAAGCCTCTTTCTTTTCTTTAATATCTAGTGTCACAAAGGATTGGAATTTAAGTGCCTACTCTATGAGCGAGGTGATAATAAAACTGAATCGAATTTTCCAGTAGAAAGAAGTCATTCACATGCTTTAAAGACTGTTCAGCTCTCTCAGGTTCTTACTCAAGATTCCACTCAGGTGTTTTTAGGCAGTTTTCCCTATGAAATTGTAAATTCCATGAGGGAATAACTATATATTATTCACCACTGAATTCCCAAAAGCCTAGGACAGTGCTTGATCCATGGAATATGCAAAAGAAACGTGAGTTGAATAAATTTATGGCAATATCACAAAAGAGCCTCTACTTGTATTCATAATTATCTATCACAGGATTTCTCAGCCATAGCACATTGGGACTAGGTGGGTTTTTTGTTGAAGGAATGTTCTCTGCATTGTAGGATGTATAGCAGCACTCCTGATTTCTTTCTAATTTCCAAATATCCCCTAGGAGATAAAATCACCCTTAGCTGAAAAATGTCAGTGAATACATATATCTGCATCAACATCTCTGTTTTTCTACCATATGTATAGTCCGTTTACACAACCAGGATTCCCAACTGTTGTGACTTTTGCTAGTGTTAGTGTTATCTTTCTGTCTTCAAAATAAATTTATTCTCTTTCAATAATCTTTGTTCAAGTTGGAGACTTCCTTAGAGAAGCTTGATGAAAACAAGTAGGATTGCATTCTGTGTGATACTCCAGTTCATAAATTACTACAGTTCAGAAAGAACTCATTAGATTTCTCATTGGAATAACAGAATTGGAATTTTTCTTTTATTAAAAAAACAACAGTTACAAAATAGCAATGTAAACCAAAGAGATGATTCCTTAGATTAGTCTATTCAGTAATCAGATTATGCCTCTATTAATATTTAAAATATTTAGGGGCACCTCGGTGGCTCAGTCTGTTAAATGTCCGACTTGGGCTCAGGTCACGATCTTGCAGTCCGTGGGTTCGAGTCCCACGTAGGGCTCTGTGCTGACAACTCAGAGCCTGGAGCCTGATTCGATTTTGTCTCCCTCTGTCTCTGCCCCTCCCTCGCTTGTGTTGTCTTTTTCTCAAAAAAATAAACATTTTAAAAAGAATTAAAAATAAAATAAAATGAAATATTTAGCCTTTTCTTGAACCTGCCTTTGTCCATCTTTAAATGAAAGCCCTGTATTGCAGTCACAGCAGTAACATTTTCCCTTAAAACATGTAACTTTTAAATAGAGTGATTTTCCATATAGTATACTTTCAAGCCTAGAACAGCATGTAGTGAAGAAAAAATACTAGAATATTAACAGCTTGGATTATAGTTTTTGCTCTTTCACTATTTTTAAATTTAAACAATTAAACATTCTTGGGCCTCAGTTCTACTGTAAGTAACTTTCCATGATGAAGTAATTTACAAGGTACCTTTCATTCTGAACACTTAAATTTCCTATGCAGTAGGGTTCCACTTTTGGAATTACATGTGAGGAGCTCTGTGAACTCCTTTCTAGCAACGCCAATAAAACTGGTGAAAAGAATTTTAAAAAACTAAAATTTCTCTGGAAATTGTTAAGGGCGGACGGCCCATGAAGAAACATTTACCCAGTAAGGTTAGCGAGAGACAGGAACATGTGCATCAGACTCTCTCCCTCTCCCACCTTATACTCCCAGTGAGACAGACACTCCTTCTCTCCCTGGAAGAGGACTGTGGTACTTCCCAGGATAGGCAGTACCCGCATTTCTGATCCCTAAGGAAGCAAAATTGCATGAGTGCATCTGAAAGGTTGGAGACTGCCTCTTGGCATTCAGCCTCCAGCTACAGAGCACAATCTTTATTTCATCTGCATCAGGCTGAGAATACTAAGGCCAGATCACCCTTGCCCCCAACTTGTTTTTAAGGAGGAGATTCCATGTTGCAAGCAGTAAGCAAAGAAGACCAGAAGCTTCTGCTTCTGCCGAGTGCTGTGCTCCTAGAGGTAGATAAAAGCCTTAAGGTGAACAAACTCTGAGGTTTACTTATAAGGAACTGACGATCTTTCAAAATTACAGCTACTCTTAGAAAACGTGGGGTGTTGATGTTTTGGTGGTAAACAATTGGGAGGAGGCAATTAGCTTCATAAAAGCAAATAAACCGTAAGACCTTTAGATTAAAAGAGAGAACCAGGCAAATAATTAACTAAGAGGACCCCCGCCCCCCACCCTGGGTTCAGAACATACCTTAAATACTATGTTCAAAAACTACCTCTGCAAAGGAGATCAGATGTAATTGAACCAAAGTACAGAGCAATTTATGTCCAGAGTATTGCTTAAAAAAAAACAACAACAAAAACAAAAAACAAATAAACAAAAAGAGCAATCAGCTGGCAATTAGTGGGCCCTAACATTGAGTACAAGACAGTGAAAGAGAGTTTTGTTAAAACCGCTGTCATTCCAGGTGACTGTTCCTTCCAAAGGCTGTGCCCGCCAGCCCCCCCAGGAAAAATATCAGAGCTTCGCACTGTTTGGGGTGCTGGTGATTAGACTTCACTAAAATAGACCAGCCAGTCCCAAAAAAGTTAAACAACAGTAAGCTCTAAATGGACTAAAATGTCCAGTTCTGATAGAAAAGTATATGCAATTAGACAGGAAAGTATAAGAGGTACATAGGAAAAATGGCAGGCACCAGGAACTGCCTGAGAGAGGCAACAGGTGTCAGATTTAACAAAGACTTCATAGGAGCTGCTACAAATACATTCAAAGAACTAAAGGAAAGCATGCTCATGGAAGTAAGAAAAGTATGATAATGTCTCAACTTTAAGACTATCAAGAAAGAGAAATTATGAAACAGAACCACATGGAAATTCTCTTGAAAAGGACAATAGTTGAAATGAAAAATTCACTAGAGGAACTCAAGAATGGTTCTCCACTGACAGAAGAAAGAATGAACCATATGAAGACTGACTGATAGAGATTAATGCAGTCTGAAGAACAAAGAGGGGAAAAAAGAATGAAGACAGATGAACAGAGACTGAAAGAAATGTGCAACACCGGTAAGTGCACATGGTTGCATCGTTAGTAATGGTGTATCAGTATTGGCTCAATTTCAATTACATTGTAACAAACGCATCGCACCAATGTCAGATTTTAATAATGCAGAGGTGTGGGATGAAGAGGACTAAGGGAACACTTTGTACTTTCTGTTCAATTTTTCTATAAACCTAAAACTCTACATAACAAAGCCTAGCAATTTTTTAAAACATTATCTCATTCAAATAGGCTAAGCTACCTTCAGATTGAAACGTGGGACCAACTTGCAGTCCTGCGAAAAATTTGATCAATGTTAAGTCGAACACAGACACCCTGAACCCCAGGGAGAAAGGGACCGTTACTTAAAAGGTTATTCGTTTTTGAGAGTAAATAATTGTAAGTCATTTTAAACTGGTAAGTGGAGTTTTTAAGTGAGAAATGTGAGAAATCGCTAAATTCAATTTAATTTCTGAGTTTATTTTAAGCCCATCAACCATGGTTTTATTTGCATTCAGAGAGACTGCGTGCTAATGTGAAGCCGGACAGCTGCATTTGCAGGATCGTGGCACAGTGCGGATCTGCTGGTTTCTCCTAATCTAGCTTAACATGGATAATCAAGACCATGGATATTTTCCATTGTAGAGGCATCTGATTTTGATCCAAATGTAGATGTAAATGTGTTCCTTGTAATGCTGTTTAAAATACTGAAAAGTGAACATAAATAGATCATAAATTTCAAGTAACTATTTTCTTTCCAAGTAGAGCTAGCAGACGATTCCATGTCTGCTGAAGTGTTTAGAAAGCAGGAACATGATAAAGCATCTATTGACAGACTCTAAATTTTTCATGGAAGGAAACATCACTCCAGCGCTAAGTGAAAGGAACTCCGAAATTCTCTTTGAGTCCATAGGCCTTTTTCTTTCTTTCTTTTTTTTTTTTTTAAAGCAAGTAGCAGAATTTGTTCCTCCACAATTAACAATTAGATGTGCAGCTAAGCAGCGATATACTTATTTTAAGGTGAAAGTCCATCACAGTATTTGAAAATAGAGAAAAAAAAATCATTAACACATCTGTTAAAAGTGAAAAACACTTGATGTGAAAATTGCGCAGTATCAGAAGTTTGCTCTATATCATCAAGGCAGTGTTTATAACTACATGTATTTGCAGTAAAACCAATATTTAAGGCAGCTAGCATTTGAAATCTGTATCACTTATTTTGTTTTCTTTTTGATTTAATAGAATTTCTCGTCACTTCCACTATTTTTTTCACTTTTTTCCTCCATCCACTTACCTTCCATGTAGACATTCAGTGACCCACATTCTTTATTCTTGGCTTAACGATTCCAGAAAGATACAAAAAGTTCTGTATGCATTTAGTGAATTCTTCCTGTACCTACTACCGCCTATGAAGAGGTAGGCCAGGTGGCAGGGAGGGAAAGGGGGAAAGAAAGAGGAAGATGGAGAGATTCACCTTATTAGGACTCAATGATTATATTGTGATACAAAAGTGTTCATATCTCCACAACTTTCTGTGATGGCGGTCAAGAAATCATTTTGCTCTCAGGTCAACATTCTTACCACTGCACATTTTGGGATATTGTTTCTACAATAGCAATGTTCTCTGCAATACTGGGACCACATAAGGTAGAATTATGGTAGAAATATCCTGTGAAAGAAGCTTTATGTGCTGATCAAGAGAAGCCTCAAGCCGAAAAACATTTCTGAAAATACAACGCTGTGTGTCAGCGTCCTGTTCAGTGTGTACCAGACCTGCTAGCTACCCCTTACCACTCTCCATAAAATAGGGACAGCATGCCTCTCTGCGTGGTATTCCTTGGAAAGTTATTTTCCCATATTTTCATGAATGCTCAGGGACTTAAACATTGAATGTTTGTTATTAAGCCCACAGTTTTACTTGTGGTTCTTATTGATAAAGATATTAAAAATGTTATTTTGAGAAGATACAATTCAGCCACTGGTACAGAAACATAGAAAACAGATTACACGGGCAGATTAGCCTTTAATGAAGGCCAGCAAAACTGAGTAAGTTGTAATAACATTTCCCAATAGCCACATTTTGAAGTCAGGAAAAAGAGCAGGAATAAAAACAGAGCAAAACAACAGATTCAGAGTTGAGGGAACCTTACGCATATTTCTCCTAGGAAAAAGAATTCTGGCTACTAGGCGGATTTCAACCTCTTTTTCTCCTCTTTTCAACTGCTATGTGATTAAGATCATGAACTGTGATATTTAAATGCAGTGTTACACATCTCATTTCTAATTTACCCTCCTCAGTATTTACTATCACCCGTCTAATTCGATCTCACCCAAATAATGATACTCCCCGTTCAGAAAATCCAGAGAAAATCATTCTCGTTCAGGTAATTTTTTTCTTATTTAATTAAAAGATTATTTTCTATGTTGAATCTGCATGTGGGATGAAAATGATAACAATAACAGGAATGAAAACACTGGCAATACAAAGCCAGTTATGTGGAATTGAAAACAGAATCTGAGATCATATACGTATTGAAAAAGGAGTGTTAAGAGTCAGACTTACCTGACGTTTGGATCTCTGGTATCCTATTTATCCACAAGAACTAGAAACAGTTACTTCACATCTCCCATTCATGAGTTTCTTAATTTAAATGTGTTAATAATACCTCCATTATGGTAGTGTTGTGAGGGTTTACCCATTCAGTAAATATTTATTTAGAACCTATTCTATGCCTAGTGTAGTTCTAGTTAAACAACCATATAAAAGCAAATGCAGTTCTCAAAGAGCTTACAGTCTAGAGCAGCAAGAAAGACAAATGTAAAGCAGCCATAGCTAACATGTAATAACAACCGTAATTCATGTACATGTTTGGCTCTGTAAATCCATAAAGGAGGTTTAATAACTTCTAAAATAACTTTATGGAAAAAATGACGTATCTTCCACCAGAGAGTAAATGCGTGACGAGTAGAAACCTGCTGAATCATAGGGGGGGGGGTTGTTTGTTTTTTAAAATGGTATTAAATTTTTATTTATATTTGAGAGAGAGAGAGAGCACAAGCAAGGGAGGAGCAGAGAGAGATACACACAGAATCCAAAGCAGGCTCCAGGCTCTGAGCTGTCAGCACAGAGCCCATTGGGGGGCTCAAACCCATGAACCTAGAGATCATGACCTGAGCTGAAGTCAGAAACCCAACCAACTGAGCCACCCAGGCACCTCCTGAATCATAGTTTTATATGGCAGCTAATGTTCTCACTGTACAATTTACAGTTTGGCCAGAGAATGAAGTTGGGATCATGCTCAGAGTGTAATGTTATGAGTCAGGCCAGAGCCTGGGATCCCATGGAACACGCGGTAGAGAACACTGGGCACCATGATTCCTGTGAAGAAGACTGTGCAACCAAAAAGAGGGCTGCAGCAACTTAGACCACACTCCAAAGCAAAGGTAGTGGGAAAGAGGGAGTGTGAAAGTGAAGGGCCGCACGCTACGGACAAGAAACAAGGTTCGGAGTATGGAACACACCCCGTTCTATCACATACGTACTCCTCCTTGAAATATTAAATATTTCATGGAAAAATAAGTAGTGAGCATGTGCAAGGTCAGAAAACATGCAGGTATGCAAAATTACTACCAATGTAAGGCTTGCGTGCATAGGTGTGCAACGCTTAACCCCTCTGAGGAAGAGACATTCAGGATGGTTTGTTCTAATAAATGGAAACTTTGGACTGCCTTCCAATGAAATGTCATCTCGTTTTTTGTGTTGGGCCCCTTCACTTAGGCCAGTCTTTTGGATCATCACAGGTAAGCTGGGAAGAGTGCAGAGAAACTGTAGAGGCTTCATTCATTTATCATTTTTATGTACTACTCCACCAAATCCAAGTCATTCCGCCTTATGAAGAGGTACAAATAGACTTGTTTTTAAAATAACCTAGCACAAGGGGCACCTGGTTGGGTCAGTCGGTTAAGCGTGGGATTCTGGATTTTGGCTAAGGTCATGATCTCAGGGTTTGTGAGTTCAAACCCTGTGTTTAGCTCTGTGCTGACAGTGCAGAGCCTGCTTTGGATTCTGTCTCTCTCTGCCCCTCCCCTGCTCATGCTTGCAAGTTCTCTGTTACAGAATAAACTTAAAAAAAAAATTAAAAAAATAAAATACCTAGGGGAATCTGGGTGGCTCAGTCAGCTGGTCATCCGACTTCAGCTCAGGTTATGATCTCACAGTTGGTGGGTTCAAGCCCTGCGTCCAGCTCTGTGCTGACAGCTAGGAGCCTGGAGCCTGCTTCAGATTCTTTGTCTCCCTCTCTCTCTGCCCCTCCCCCACTTGCAGTCTCCCTCTCTCTCAAAAATAAATAAACATTAAAAAATTACAATAAAAAAATAAATAAAATAACCTAGCAAAAGCATTTTGATGTAAATGAGTAATTATATTTCTAAAACCTGAAAAAATACGGCCAGTGAGAAAAACTAAGGTATACTTTAGCTTCCCACCTTAGTTTTCAAAAGTCAAATGTATAATTTGTGATTAGTGTAGAAAGGGATGAATAGATTAAGTCAATAACTCACGGTCCGTTTACACTCACTGTGTGAATGACTAATTTGTTTTTTCATGCTTAAAAATTTTTTTTGGCAATATGGACCGACTATTGCACCCAGAAAATTATTAAAATTATCTTTTAGTCTAATTTTAAACAAGTAGATCAAAGTCCTGTTTAAGTAATGTCACAGATATTATCTAACAAATCTAAAGAAATAGGTTCTAGTAAAAATGAGATTAAATGGTTACAGATTAAACACAAGATAGTTATAGGTAAGCATGTGTATATATGTGTGTGTGTCTCTGTGTATTTATTATTTATTCACTCCCCTTGAACAGGTCCAGATTCACAGGGACCATGTGTGGAAGGCAGTGAGCTCGGTCACTTCTTAGCAGTGAACTGATCGTTTGCTTAAGCAAAACTGTAACATTTTAGCGAGAATTTTGAAACAGTTTTCCTCATTAAACCTCCAAATGTTACCAGTTTTTGTTGTCATGGTTCTAGGGGCATTTTTGTTCTTTAGCTCAGAGATCAGATAGACAGCTCATATGGTGGCTATTTCCCTTCAGATAATTTTCTTTTTGTTTGTTTGTTTTTGTATTCCTTCGTCCATGGCACCTACATAGCATTTGAAATGACGTGTTTTAGGATCCATTCACTGTGTATGGTTAGTATGTGTTTGGAAATTACTAGGAGTTTTAATGAACCCTCACATCTTGTCCCCCTCCCCTCCCCACTGCCGCAAAACTCAGCTGCAAATAGAGCCTGCATCCTTTCCTTTGATAACTTCATGCAGATCTTAGCTGCATCATTCTTTGTTGGATTACTTAGGGAAAAAAATGGTTTTATTTAAAAATGTTTTATTATTTATTTTTGAGAGAGAGAGAGAGAGAGAGAGAGAGAGAGAGAGCAGGGGAGGGGCAAAGAGAGAGGGAAACACCCAATCTGAAGCAGGCTCCAGGCTTAGCTGTCAGCACAGAGCCTGACACGGGGTTCAAATCCACGAACCATGAGATCATGACCTGAGCAGAAGTCAGAAGCTTAACCAACTGACCCACCCAGGCGCCCCAAAATTAGCTTTATAATTTAAATTTTTGTTGTCACTTTTTAAAAATTTCTGCTTTTCTCTGATGGGTAGCACCAAATAGAAAGAATCAATGTATGAACCTTCACTCAGTTTCAGAACAGAGAAGAACTTTAAATCTGGGCTGTAGTGGCAAAAGCCACAATGATTCTGATCTTATGAAGGAATTCTTCCCTTAGTCGCTGCTAGTAATATAGCAGCGACTTTCTTTTTCTTTTTTGTAATAGAAGTCTCTTCTCTTTAAAATCTTTTTTGAGGAATTTGGCCTCTATTGTTAGTTTCCAGCTCTTAAATTACTTTCAGGCACTCAAATAAAAGAGATTTCCAGCATCAACATAGACAAAAATGAGACCTTCTGAAATTGGAGTTTTAGGACAAGAAATGTGAAGGCTGACAACCCTTCTAAAGGGAAAAGTGAATAAAAATTAAAATGAACAAAGAAGACAGTCCATTAAATTTGCTTCCTCTGCTTCATTTATATTTGAAATTTTACATTTGGGTAACTTTTTCTTACATTTAGTATATGTTCTGCAGTTAAATTGGGTACTCAATATAGGATTGATAAAGAGTTTTATCATCTTAAATCTCTATTCTCCAAAAAGCCGTACTATCTTTTCCATCAAAGGAAACTTAGATTCGAGTAAAATCCAAGCATTTGGAATCATTTGATTTTAACTGATATGTTTTATGAGAAATTAGCATTTGTGGTTGGAGCTATGAAAACATAGTCCAAGGTGTTGTTCTAGTTTCCATCCTATTTGCTTGCCAATTTCTTTCCAAATGAATTTGGACAGGTATGTATCTGCCCTATTCCTTAAGAAATACAGAGCATTTAAGCTTTATATTTTCTAAGAGAACTAAGTCCCTTAGACCACCAACTATGTCTACTCAGTACTCTCTTCTTCATATTTGACCTGAAACATTTCCATTTTGCTCTTTAGTGCTCTCTTCCTTTTTGTCTACAGGAGATAATACATGCATGCTGGCTCTTTTAGGTATAGCCATAACTTGATGCTTCCTACTGGTGTAGGTATAGCCATTACTTGATTACGCCTACTGGTATAAATGTTAATTGATCAGTAATCAAAGGGATGTGGCCAGGGGAAAACATTCTAGGCTGTAGGCCAACCGTGAGCCCAGTCTCATTCACCAGGAGTTTGTGAGTGAGCAGAGAGGACTGCCTGAGCAGCTCGTAGGAGATACTCTGTCTTCAGGAATCTCAAGGTTTCAGAGCATGTGTGTTGGTGTCTCTGTGGGACTGACAATGTTGAACGTCTATCACAAGATATTTTCAGGTCTTTTGCATAAGAAATCAGTCTTGGCTCTGAGTGAAATTATCTTCACCTTGGCATAATTCTTTCCAAAGAAAATGTTGGATGTGGGGAAATTGTAACATTTTATTTCAAGGACTCTTCTAAGCAGGTCTTACGAAACCCCACAATCACCCAGGGAACTCTATTGCTTTGCCCCATTTACACCTCACCTTCCTTCAGAACCAGTTGTTTCCATTTTTTCTCTCCCATGACAACTATCCTCACTCATAAAGGATTGCATGATATTCTTCGTACATATTCCATGTCAAGATTTCAATGCAAAGAGATAAGGGTGGTAAGAGAAAATGAGAAGAAATATTTGCTAACTAAACCTTTTGAAGCCTTTCATATTGTGTCATATAAATAACTATCTAATGCACTTCCAATTTAAGTCTAGGAAGTGTGTCAAATTCTATCCTTGCACCAGTAACAGATGCACACTGTAAAAAAATAAATGAGCTAGTTTATGTCTTTATTGCTAATTGATCTCCTCTACTGTCCTCTTCTAGAACACAAACATTGCTGCTGCCAGCCTACCTTTAACAGGTAGAGGGCTCCCTCCTGTGGGCAAGTAGCTGAAACAGTTTCCATGGCAACAGACAACTCCAAACCCTGACATCAAACAGTGACTGAAAAACCCCCAAATGATACCAGTAAGAAGAAAAAAAAAGAAAGAAAGAAAGAAAATGGAAGAGAATCTGAGAAAGAGAAAAGTCAATCTGGAAAATAATGTGGATAGAAACTTAAAAATCAATTGAATAATTTCTGGAAGGAAGGAGAAGCAAGACCAGACAAGGGTGTAACATTTACATCATGGGAAGAGGATGGAGAGCAGAGTGTGGTAACATGCTGACATACTAAGTCCTAAAATACCTAACCACGGCTAAATCATCCAAACACATGATGGTAAATATTTAGAAATATGAAAAAAAAAAAATGATTGTTAACACAATCAATACATTAAATATTTAAATGTGGAAACCAGGTTTTAGGAAATCAATGGTTAATTTTTTGATATATGAATTAGTACTCTACTAGATATCTGTCTTAATATGGGATGCCCATAAATCAGAGCCTGGAGCAGAAGTTTATGTGTTAATATGTTGTTAGCGATTGCCATGATTGAGAAGCAAGCGTGAGGGAAAGAGGGAGGGAAAAAGGTAGGAAAGGAGTAAGAATAAGCATCAGATACATAACTGACCACTCACTAGATCAAGGAGAACCAATAGTTTAATCTTGTAGGACTTGAAACAGGTACAGGTACAGAGTACCACAGATCAGAGATCCAGGAGGAAGAAAGGAAAGAAATTTATCCATGAATTACCAGCATCCCATCATTGATATTATATGTTTATGGGTATAAGACCATGTTGACATATCTCAGTGACAGTAGGGGAGTCCTGGAGTGAGAAACAAGGCATATCACTAAGGGCCAGAGATAAAGCTCTCTGGTCTTTATCATGTGTAAGCTGTTGCCTCAGCCATTGGCTGGATTAAGACCAAACTAATTTGATAACCAAGGTGAAAGGACATAAACAATTGACAAAAGGTGCTGGACACAGGTAACGATGATAGAATATGAAATGAGATATTAGAGGTACCATATAATATTCAATTGTGTGTAACAAATAGGCAGTAAGATATGTAGACCTGGGGAGATACCACTAGATAGATGAATCCAAGAGGAATCCCCAAAGTGAAGAATCTCTGAGCTTTGAATAAATAAGCATCAATCATTTCTCTGTGGTTAATGTGAAGTCAGAAAACAAAGAAAAGCGTGTGAGAAAAATATTTGCAAGAGATACAAGGTTTTAATTACCTTTATTTCTAAATAGGTCATGTACAGGAACTGAAAATGGAAAACAACCCCAGCACAAACAAAAACAAAAACAAAAATGAAAAAAAAATGCAAATTAAAAATTAACATAAGAAAGATCTTTTTCATACTCTCTTGGTGCATGTGTGGGGTCATCAGTCTTAACCTTTGAACCAAATGTTACGAATTACTTAAAAGTTAGAATTTAGTTAAGAAAACTATGATCTTTCATAATTTAAATAGTCTATAAAACATTACATAAACAAATATGATAAATTACTAGGCATATGGGATGTAATTTTCTAAAAAAACATTAAATGATAAAGGTTCCTAGTTCTTTCTGTACTGTGTTTAAATAATTTCATGAGTTGCTTAATTGTGTGTGTATGTGTGTGTATGTGTGTGTTATTTTTGGTCACTGAATTCTCATACAGGCTTTTAATTGTGATCTTCAGGGATTTGAGTTTGACTTTGCTGACTAATGGAATTTTACATGGCCTTTTCATTTTTCTCTGTTTCAAACTAAAATATGGGTAATTTGATCAAAACCACATTTTAAAATTGTACGTATAGTGAGATGCAGCTCAGGTTCAATTCAATATTTGTTGAGTCTATGATATGTTTTTGCTTTAAAATATTTTAGAAAGCATGGCTGCCAAGAATTCTACCTTAACTTTGGTCTTTCTATTAGCCAGGAGACTAGCTAACAAATTACTTTACCTCTCTTGTTTCCTCATCTATAAACAGAAATAATAATACTACCTATTCCAAGACTAATTACTATGAAATTTGATATCTTTGGACTTCTAGAGTATTTAAGGATAATGATTATACCATAAGCCTAACAAATAAAAGATGCTCAATAAAGAACAACTTATTCTGCTTTTCTGATTCGGGAATGGACTCTCTATTGCCTGCATTACAGCTATTTCATTGCAATAGAGTATAGGGGTACCTTGAGTTTCTGTCCTTGAAATATCTTTAACAACTTATTTTTTTAAGCTTATTTATTTTTAAGACACAGAGAGGGAGAGCACACATTTGTGGGGGTGGGGTAGGGAGAGAGGGAGAAAGAATCCCATGGAGGCTCTGCACTGTCAGCACAGGGGCCCAACAATGGGCTCAAACTCATGACCCATGAGATCGTGACCTGAGCTGAAATCAAGAGTCAGAAGCTTAAATGGCTGAGCCACCCACCGAGGCACTGCTAACAACTTGATTTTATAAAACCCTATCTCTGTCTCAGGTATTGAGTTGATATGACCGATACCATATAGTATCTCAGTTAAAAACCACTCTCATATTTAACAGGATATTTTATGGTAAGGTAAATTAAGTTCTTTCCTTCTCTGCTCAAGAAATACCCTTCCCATAACTGAAAATTGAATAGTGTTCCTTATAATATATTTCCTAAATTTTGGTCATCAGCTTCAAGTAGACCGGTCGTTGCCCACTCATTTTATTTATGTAATAGGGATACAGGACACAGTCGAGCCATTGACACTGTAGAGAGGTCTATACTCCTTATAAATACATAGTTATCCCAGCATGTTGGATTGGCAGGACAAAAATCATCATAGGGGGGATTAAATTTGGTCATTTGTTGGTTTGTTTTCTTATTTTGAATGTCTTCAGGAGAAAGAAATTGTTCCTAGAGTAACAGAGTGTCAGAAAATATGAAGAGATTATTTTATTTTTAATTATGAGAGAGACACAGAGAGAGAGAGAGAACACAAGTGAGGGAGGGCAGAAAGAGAGAGAGAGAGCGAGAGAGAAAATCCCAAGCAGACTCTGTACTGTCAGCATGGAGCCTGACATGGGGCTCAAACTCATGAACCCTGAGATCATGACCTGAGCCAAAATCAAGAGTTGGATGCTTAACCAACTGAGCCCCATGAAGGGATTATTTTGAAAGCATCATGGTTTATGATTCAGATATTCTTGCCTTTCTCCTTTCTCTAGGAGTTTGTGGAGCCCTATGAAATAGAAATAACAATAATTTCAAAAGTGGAAGGAGGCTGTTCTCCCCTATTTTGACTTGCCAATATGAGGACCTGGGAACTGAGAATTAAATGAGGATACAGGAATAGGTAGGGAATGTTGGATAGAATAATATATGTGGTCTTTGTATGCAGGATAGCATATAAAGTGGTAGCAGGATGTATTCATATCATCAGTATAGGGCACTCAAGATTATTTTGTACCTTGAACAATGTAGCATATTTTGAGTTAATAAGACATGTCAGGGCACCAACTTGGGTAATTCATCCATTGTTGGGAATAGAATAAATAACACACATGAGCAAGTTCACAGAGAATTATGAGGGTTAATGTATATAGAACTAGCAGAGGAGAGAAGTGAGAGGTTTCCCATTCGGTAGTAAAGATTCCCCTCTTGTGATTTTCTGAACTAGTCAGGAAGGATTTCAGAGGTTATGTTCTTTGTAACTCCATGGGTAGAATCAGCATCGAGGAGGAAATTTTTTTTTTCTACTTTTCTAGGTTCATTTGGCTGGTCTATTAATTAAACTGGCCTATGGTAGATTAACCGGAGAAAATTTTAATTTCATATGTACAGGAGGCCCACAAAGACATGAGAGGCTCTTTGACAGTCAGGCAGTTGAGATTTATATACAATCTTGAGCTAAGGAGAAGAGGATAGAGGTCTGGGATTTCAAAGAGGAGGAAGACAAATCACAAGATTGGAAAAGCAAATGCTTGGTAAACAAATGTTTGCCATGCCATACACAGAAGACTTCCTTATGTGAAAAAACTCATTTTGGTAATAGTTCTCTTCCTGCTATGGATCCCCTATCTAATTTTTTTAGCCAGTTAAGAGGGGGATGGTAAAAACCTCTTCTTGAATCTTTTGGACCTTAATTAACTACAGCTCAGAGTAATCCATATGCCAAAGTGGCACATTTAGGGGACAGCCTGCCTTGATCCTCATCACCAGCAAAGTATTATTCCTTACCATTCCTGTATCACTACTGAAATCGAACTTTGGAGTACCCCATTAAATGTGAATTACTTTCAAAAATCATGAATGCTCTCATTTGCAAGCTGTTTGCCTTTCTACTTTTCTTAAATGCCACCGTAGCATTCTTTCTGAATTATTACAAATGAAATTAGGTAAACCTTCACGCCAGGCAGAGTGGCCAAAATGAACAAATCAGGAGACTATAGATGCTGGTGAGGATGTGGAGAAATGGGAACCCTCTTGCACTGTTGGTGGGAATGCAAACTGGTGCAGCCACTCTGGAAAACAGTGTGGAGGTTCCTCAGAAAATTAAAAATAGACCTACCCTATGACCCAGCAATAGCACTGCTAGGAATTTACCCAAGGGATACAGGAGTACTGATGCCTAGGGGCACTTGTACCCCAATGTTTATAGCAGCACTCTCAACAATAGCCAAATTATGGAAAGAGCCTAAATGTCCATCAACTGATGAATGGATAAAGAAATTGTGGTTTATATACACAATGGAGGACTACGTGGCAATGAGAAAGAATGAAATATGGCCCTTTGTAGCAACGTGGATGGAACTGGAGAGTGTGATGCTAAGTGAAATAAGCCATACAGAGAAAGACAGATACCATATGTTTTCACTCTTATGTGGATCCTGAGAAACTTAACAGAAACCCATGGGGGAGGGGAAAGAAAAAAAAAAAGAGGTTAGAGTGGGCGAGAGCCAAAGCATAAGAGACTCTTAAAAACTGAGAACTTGGGGCGCCTGGGTGGCGCAGTCGGTTAAGCGTCCGACTTCAGCCAGGTCATGATCTCGCGGTCCGTGAGTTCGAGGCCCGTGTCAGGCTCTGGGCTGATGGCTCAGAGACTGGAGCCTGTTTCCGATTCTGTGTCTCCCTCTCTCTCTGCCCCTTCCCCGTTCATGCTCTGTCTCCCCCTGTCCCAAAAATAAATAAACGTTGAAAAAAAAATTAAAATAAATAAATAAATAAATAAATAAATAAATAAACTGAGAACAGGGGCGCCTGGGTGGCTCAGTCAGTTAAGCGTTCGACTTCCACTCAGGTCATGATCTCGTGGTTTGTGAGTTCAAGCCCCACGTCAGGCTCTGTGCTGATGGCTCAGAGTCTGGAGCCTGTTTCAGATTCTGTGTCTCCCTCTCTCTCTGACCCTCCCCCATTCATGCTCTGTCTCTCTCTGTCTCAAAAATAAATAAACGTTAAAAAAAATAAAAAAAAAAAACTGAGAACAAAATGAGGGTTGATGAGGGGTGGGAGGGAGGGGAAGGTGGGTGATGGGTATTGAGGAGGGCACCTTTTGGGATGAGCACTGGGTGTTGTATGGAAACCAATTTGACAATAAATTTCATATATTGGAAAAAAAAAGAAATTAGGTAAACTTTGGAGATGGAAAAAATAAGAGGTCCTTATCTTATGGGTATATAAATCAAGACTCACTGGTGACAAAATTAAGTTACCAGACAGATTTTTAAAACTCTGCTAAGAAGAGTTAAATCATCCTGTCCTTAGGGGGAAAAAAAAGAAAGAAAAGTTGAATTTGAAAATCAAAGGGTTTAGGGCACAGACTATAGCAACTGCATGTGGTCATTCTTTCTTCTAAGCCCTACTTTGTGAGTCACAACAATTAGCCAAATAAATGGTTACCAAAGTTTGAGTTCCTGAAGCAATGTAACCAGTCGTACTGTATCATGAAGGTATTGACCAGATGGTCAGAGAGTACAATATAATGTCCAATACCTTGGGCTCATTCATCAAAGACATTTACTCAAAGGCTGCCGAGTCACCATATCTAAGAAAAGCCCTTTAAAATGTGCTGCTGCCTTCTCTTTCACGGTGAGAGATAAAATGTTGTTAAAATCAGATGATTTTCAAAATACAATTGCTTGCTGAAATATCTGTTGTTTAGTATCAGAATGACAAGCTTTTATGAATGGTCTCATTTAGAAAATTATTTAATACATACCTCCTATTTCTACATTAGTGCCAAAGAAGTATTATTTTCTTGGTTTTCAGAGCAGATGCATAAAATGACTTCAGTGGAGTGATACATAGCATCTCTTTACATAATACACTCAATGGAGTTTTATATCTTCTACATTTAATAAAGGGAAAGATAGGTTTGTCAAATAAGAGTAGGAGTATGTGGTCATAGCAGTCAGGGTTCTCCAGCGAAACAGAAGGTTATGAGATAAATATATAAATACACATTCAGAAAGTATTAGGGAATCGGCTCACATGATTGTAGAGGTTGGCAAATCCAAGATCTGCAAGGTAAGCCGGCAAGGTGGAGACCCAGGAAGGAGCCGATGTTGCAGCTGGAGTGCAGAGACAGTGTGCTGGGAGAATTCCCTCTTCCCCAGGGAGGTCGGTCTTTCTCTTGAGGCTTTCCCCTGAACGGTTATGGCTGACCCACAAGATGGATAGTGAGTTGCTTGATTCAAAGTGTACTGATTTAAATGTCAATCTCATCTGAAAAATACTTTCACAGCAACATCCAGACATGTTTGAGCAAATACCTGAGTTCTGTGGCATAGCCAAATTAGCATATAAAACCAGCCATCATAATGGGCTTTCCATGTAACATAAAAACTCCTACTCTAGTTAATTATGCTCACTCAATGGAGAGCCAGAAACACACTGACAATAATTTTGTAAAGGTTTTCCTTTCCAGAAAATTCAAAATTCTTTCTTTTATGAAGGTAATTCTTGCAGGTCAAGACATATGATTCAAACATACTTTTAGTCTTTATCACCAGTACATTGAAAATGAATATTTAGCCAATCATACTTTCATCAAATTTAATAAAATGTTGCCTACATGGAGAAGTCAAAATATTACAACCATACCATTGAAGAAAACCACATTGTAGACTTTGGCAGTTTATTTCATTGTTGTAAAATATTTTAACATGCACATTCCCCTGGTAATTATGTTGTTATTTCCTAGTGTCAGAGATATACAGCAGAGTTCCAGAATATTCCTCACAGAATATTCACACAGAATATTCAATTAACCTCTGCTTTGGAAAGGTGTTAGTAGGAGTTAAAAAAAGAGATTCTGTAGTCAAATGAGTTTGGGAAACATTGATTAAACACTATCTTCCTCTTTTACTGCTTCACTCTTCTAGACAATGTTCATGTGCATTGTGAATATTTTTCCATAAAAAGGGGCTATCCCACACTGATTGGACTACTAAACATGACTTCATTATGAACTATCTTGGTGATTCAGTGTAGCAAGAATCTATTTTGGAAAATTCTTCCTACTTTAAAACTTATTTTTCTTTTTCAAATTTACATTGAGTATTTTTAGGCACTTGCATATCCAAATACATTTTAGGGTCATTTTTTCTTCAAGAATGTCTGCCTCTGTTTTGATTGAGATTGCATGTGATTAATTTATAAATTTGGGGAAATTGGCAACTTAACAATATTGAGGTTTTTGTTCCATGAATATGTCTTTCCAGCTATTAAGTGTTTTGAAATTTCTCTCAGATGTGCAGAGTTGTCTTCAAAGGACAGAAATTACACATCCTATTCTGTTTAATTTATTTATTTACATAAATGTATTTTGCTACCTATAACTTATATTTAAAAAAATGTCATTCTCCATTTGTTTCTTACCAACACAGAAATTCACTTGGCCTTAGGTATTCATTCACTTTGTATCTTGCCACTTTGCATAGTTCCTTATTAATTCTAGGAACTACTACTAATTAGTGTTATTAGAATTGAAATACTTTTTGTAGTTTCCTTAAGACTTTACAGTAGACACTTGGGTCGTCTATGATTAGAAACGACTTGCCTTTCCAGTTTCTGTCTGTACATGCACACAAACAGAGGTATGTCTATGTGAGCTTATATAAAGTATATAAATAATGGGTTTCTCTCCCGGGCATAGGTAGAATCTTCCTGTGATTCAAGGAATGGAGTGCTCAGATGGGTCTTTCTTGCTTACCCTGCTGAACCCTTATTTTCTGAGTGATCACTTCATGAAGGCCTGCAAGGAAACTCTTGGTGATCAGTGGGTATGCATTCCTTTTGGGCCTCAGACTCCTCTAGAATCTGAACATTCATGCTGGTCTACCCTCAGCTGTAAAAAAAATTGTAGAAAATACTCAGCTGCTTTCTCCTGATTCTTAATTTTGGCAGCTTCCTCCTTTCACACTGCTCTGCCAAGGAAAAAAAGCAACAGTGGGTCTCTTCTCCACCAGAAGGGGATCATTTACTGGATTTTAATTTATTTCAGTTTGCTTAGATGCTTAGAGCTTTTACGGATTTAAATAAACCTACAATGTTGTGGGTTATCTGCCTTGTTCTGCTTGATAGGGTGGAAGAAAGAATCTTTTGCAACTTACTACATTCAAAGCAGAAACAGAGTCATCCAATATGTACATGTGCATTTTGTCTTCATAGTCATGTTAGCATCACACAATTATTTATTTCAATCTCCTTAATTTCCATCAGTAATTTTCTTCATATATTTGATTTAATTATAGATAAAAATATATATTTATATCATTATAAAATAAATATTTTAGTGAGAAATTAGAAGAGATGTTCAATATATTGTATTGATATATTGTACATATTAATATATTGTATTTATTAATATATTGTATTTATTGTGAGGTGGTACAGAATATATCTCATTACTGATAAAGGAATAGCATATGTCAGCAGAACATAGAAATTATGCCACCGTATATCAGAAATTAATGTATCACAAACTTGTCAATTTCATTCATTAAGAAAATATGGAGTTTAATAAATGTACTGGCAGTGGAAAAAACAAAAAACTGGAGCCCTGAATGTGGGAGCCTAGCATAGAAAGGAAAAGAAAACACTGTAAAATCCAATAGCTGTGACAAGATTATAATTTTGTATTTGTTTAAAATCTCATGTGTTTGTGCATGTACTGGAATTATACTAAATAACATTGAGGGGGCACCTGGGTGGCTCAGTCAATTAAGCATCAGACTTCAGCCCAGGTCATGATCTCTGTGAGTTCGAGCCCCGCATTGAACTCTGTGCTGAGAGCTCAGAGCCTGGAGCCTGCTTCAGATTCTGTGTCTCCCTCTCTCTCTCTCTGCTCCCCTGCTCCTGCTCTCTCTCTCAAACATAAATGAATGTTAAAAAAAATTTAAAGAAAAAACATTGAGAATAAGAGTTATGGGGCTAAAGTTAAGGTTCAAGGACAATAGGAAGTGTATTGCAGAAGTTAGGGAAGTCCTGTTTTACAAATACTGGGCAAACCCAGGTTTCAAAACAGGATTCTGTGGTTTCAACTTCATTCTGTTTCTGCTGTCCTATACAGTTTTACAGAAATTGTGGACTGGCATGCTCTTAGAGAGATCAGTACTTGTCTAGAACAGTGACCAAGTCCACTTGGAAGTTCTGAGCTGTGAAGATCACTACTTGTAATGCTGGTCCTTTACAGTTTCTTGGCAGGTGGCTCTTCTTTCCACAGAGATTCAACTATCTGGCTCAAAATCAAATCTCCCTTGATGGGGGCCCTTAAGCTCTCACCTCTAAGTATACCTGGCAGGAGAAAAAGGAAGGGAATTCAATCAAATTGAAATTCCTGCCAGGTGGCAGCTCAAAAAGAGAGAGAGAGAGAGAGAGAGAGAGAGAGAGTGAAAGAGGAGGGGGCGAGAGAGAGGAAGGGAGATAGGAGGTGATATTCTTCCCACAGTCAGGAATAAAAAATTAAACAAACAAAACCCCAAAGACCCATTTTTTCATTGGCAGAGCAAAGGGTCTCAAAAGAATCTGTAGATGAACTCCCAAGAGCAACGGTCTGGGCCAAAAGAGCGATTGAGAAGGGGGCGAGGGAAGGGGGGAAGGACCTTGAAAGAGATTACAGCTCTCATCCATTCAGGTAAAGAGGGCTTTAGAACAGACTCTTCTCAGAAGGGGGGGAAGTGCGTCTATAGCATGATAAATCACAAAGCAGGAAAGCTCTGATCTGGAAACGTTAAACACTGCTTTTTTTTTACATAAAGCAGTTGCCTACCCATGTAAAGTATGCCCTTATACTGTTTTCTTCCAACGTAGTGTATTTTATTGCACCCCAAGTAAATGCTGTGTTGCTGCCGATTTACAGGTGATGGGAAGCCTTCATTTCTGAAGTCGAGTTTCGCCGAAAAACTGTAGGTCTTCAGGTAGAGGTGATGATAGAGGTAATTCTGGTCGAGGTAATTTCCTCTGTCATCTTTGTTTTGTGTTTGTTGTTCCAACCCACTTGGAAGAGAAGATGAAAGAGATTACGGGGGGGGGGGTGGGAGGGGGGGCTAGAAGTCATCTGTCCTCACTTTTCTGCTTCTCGGGACAATAGAGTGTGACACACTGGAACTTACATGTGTATGTGCAGATATGTCCTAGATATTTAGGTTCCTGTTTTGCCATTGTATTTTTAACACAAGGCCTTGTCAATTTAAGTACTAAAAGGCTGTAGTAGAAAAGATAGTTTTAATTAAAATAACAAAAGGATTACTAAGGTAGCATTTACACATCCATTGTGTTGATTTAAAACGTACTTTTTTTTTTTTTTTGGATTTTAGTGTAAACAAGAGACATTTTAATGAATAAATTTACATTTAGAATTCATATAAAGATGCAACTGGCAATACCTGTCCACAGAAACATATTGTATGTGGAGGCACATCTTCTGGCAAAACAACTCTTTTGTTGGGTGAAGAAAACAGTACAAAGGGGGAAACATCCAGAGTCTGTGGTATAGAAATGCACTGAATGTTTAAGGCAGCAACGATTTCAAAGGTCGATGCCTGGGCTTTGTTCATAAGCATGCAGCAAAATCGGGCTGAACAGATGGAACCCCATCTGCAGGGCTTCTGTATCTGTGTAGTGATGTTCTAGAATGTGCTGATATATAAAAACTATAAATAGAAAGCTCTGTAAATTAGTTCTCCTTTTACACATTTGAACTAGTTGAGAATCTTAAAAATCTCAGCTAATTAGGAGAAGAAAGAGATTGTCAGTTCATCTTATGGTCTATGGTCTTTTCTGATAGCAATATCAACATGCTTACCATGATTCTGATCATGCACCAGTCTGGGAAGTTAAGAATTAGAAAAGGAAAGGGGGAAAGAAAGCCAGAAACTTTAAAGTCATTAGGATCCGAAAGTTCAAAGTGTTTTCTCTGTGGCAAAAAATCAATTGCAAAGATTGAGTTTATTTAGATGATAAAATAATGCTGACTGTTGTTTTTTGTTAAATATTTTTTTCTACCAATTTCTATTAAGTGGATTGAAAAACCTATTTTCTGTCGATACATGAAGAATTCATCTCTACAAGTATTACACAACTCAATAACCAAAGATAAATTTTCTGTAAGAGAAAGCTCTAATTTCACACAGAGATAATCACTAATGATTTTTTCCCTATGAGAAGCAAAAAGAAAGTGACTTAAGACATTAAAAAAAGCTTACAGTGCAAAAAATTGTCTCTTATATTCTATAATCATCACTATTACTTCTGTGTATTCGCACACAGTTTCTGTGACATTAAAGAATTTACTTAAGCTTTGTCTCAGATTCCCTATCTGCAAAAACGAGTTTTATAAGTATACTTATTTCATAGGGTTGTTAGGAGAATTAATTGAGTCCGCACATGTAAATAACTTAGAATGGTTTCTGGCATGGAATAAGTGTTCACAGGGTATCAGATATTATAATATAGATAATACTCTTCGAGACCCAGACATCAGTCAAAATATTCCCTGGATGGTTCCTCAGAATGGAGCTAGACAGACATTTGTTATCCCCACATCTAAAAATTGTTCACTTCAATTAAATACTTTTCTCTGTTATGTTGTTAGGATATGACGGGTATACCGTGGGCATATGGAATTAAGAATTTGCAGGGCAGTTACGATAGTAATCTTAGAATCTACCTGCTTAGATGCCTGCTATGATCTTGGCTTCCCTTGTTGTTTTGGTTAATGGAATGACAACCAATCCATGGTATTACTGGGGTTTCTGATTTTCCAAAGAAAAGCCTATTATCTTCTCAAAACCAGTCTTTCTGTCCCCAAATCTTAATATATTTCCGTGTCTTCTGAATCTCTTAAGCTATCATGATCTATTTCTGCTAGCTTGTCTTGATGCCTTTCCCTTCTGGTTAAACAAAAGATTTGTATGTGTGTGTGTGATCAATACTTCCAACATAAAAGACACAATTATTTCTATTTAAGAAAAAGAGGTGCAGAAAGGGCAAGTTACTTGTAAATTTGAATATGGGCCTATCTGACTTGAAATGTGTGCTTTTCATTAATGCTAAGGTGTCCATACATGGTTACAAAAGGCTCTGTTACAACACATACAAAACAGAAAGGTGGAGGAACAGGATTAGCTGTATTGTCAGGCCCTTCAATATACCGGGATAAACTTGTTATGTCCCCACTACCTTATTCCTTAAAGCCTTTTCTAGAGTCCCACCCTTTTTCAAGTAATGGTATTGAACCTAAGGTGGATAAATATAACATTATATCCTCTTTACTTGTATATAATGGGAGAAGTAGTTGAATCAAATTCAGAGATTCAACACTTGAAAATAAATCGGAGATGCAGATGTTCAAATGGCAGATCATGTCTTAATAAAAATGTAGATCTTAGATGGGCCAGCCATGGTTTTCTTTTCTTTTTTTAATGTTTATTTATTTTTGAGACAGAGAGAGACAGAGCATGAATGGGGGAGGATCAGAGAGAGAGAGAGGGAGACACAGAATCTGAAACCGGCTCCAGGCTCTGAGCTGTCAGCACAAATAGCCATGGTTTTCAATTGGTCCAAGACAGGTGAAAATATGGGATAGGAGAGAAATCCTTTCTATTAGTCATTCTCCTTGCATCAAAAAGGAAAACTACAATATCCCATTTTCTGTATTCTACAAGAAGTTACAAAGATCTTAAACATTAAGAAAGAATAGTGGGGAAATTATATATTATAAGAATTGAGCTATTTCATACTGGGGATAATTTTACAAAGACTTCTGAAAGAAGGGAATGATGCTGATAAATAAGAACTTCTGTACAAACGATTTATTCGCAAACTGTACTGTACATTGAATTTGTTTCATAGAGTTTTTAAAAACCACAGATATGTAGGTCATATCTACTGAAACAGAATTCCCACCTAATAATTATCATGTAACAGCCAGGCTTTTGATATAGTGTTCTAGGCTGTGACTTGCGGCTCTTTTCAGAAACACATAAAAGTCACTTTAATGCATCATTTTACAGCAAATTGAGGACTAAGATTATAAAATAAATGGCAATAATAAGAAATGGTTTTGTCATGATATTCATATATTGTCATATGATGAAAAAATGTTTCTAAAAAATAAACGTTGGATAGGTTGGAAGAGAGGAAATCGAATGAAGCTCAAAACTTATCGTTGACTGGAACGTTTTAAGAGTTTCACTTAAGAAATATTAATAAATATTGCAGAATGAGTAATAATATATATCTGAATCAAAAACATTTTCATTATTTTTTTAAAACAATTTCACTTTATTTGACAAACATTGATTTGGTCTGGTTTGAAATGTCATAGATTTTACATTATGCACTTAACCTGGCAGTTGCAAGCTTGATTTCTGTATTTCCCAGACCCTGAATCAAATGACAAGATCATCCAGTCTTAGGGCAACAGAGAAATTTAAATTTCTAAAAACTCATTTATTTGGACTCTAATGTTTTATTTATATTTTGTAAAGGGTTGGGCTGAAGCTTCATTCAACTTTGCTAGTGAATTACTGATGCTCTGATCAAAGAAACGATGAAAATAATATTGTAAAGCAAAGTCTCCCTTAGGTAATAACTAGCTTCAACCATTTTATTTATTTTTTTAATTAAAAAAAAATTATTGCTTATTTTTGAGAGAGAGACAGAGCATGAGCAGGGGAGTGGCAGAGAGAGGGAGACACAGAATCCGAAGCAGGCTCCAGGCTTTGAGCTGTCAGCACAGAGCCTGATGTGGGGCTCGGACTCATGAAACACAAGATCACGACCTGAGCAAAAGTTAGACACTTAACCGACTGAGCCACCCAGGCATCCCCAGCTTCAACCATTTTAGAAGCAAGCATTTATGTGATAAATATGATGCAGTTATTATCAATATTGTTGGGAGCAAGCCAATGGAAGTTGATTCAACTTTGTCACAACTTTTCATTGCTATGGAGTTTGGCTAGGTTTTGTCTAGTTAAATATAACGTATGTGTAGAAATATGCATAACACAAATATTTAGCAAAACTATTTCATAAACACACACCCATGTAACCATCACCTAGGACAATAAATGGAAACTTTGATAGCTTCCTAAGTTTTCCAGTTGCTCCATTCCAGTAATAATATTCTTCTCCTTGAAGATAATCACTAATCTGGGGTGCCTGGGTGGCTCAGCCAAGTAAGCATCCAACTTCAACTCAGGTCATGATCTCACAGTTTCTGAGTTTGAGATCCCCGTGGGGCTCTGTGCTGACAGTGTGTAGCCTGCCTGGAATTCTCTCTCCTTGTCTTTTCCCCCTCCCCAGCTCTCACTCTCTCAGAGTTAAATAAATAAACTTTTAAAAAAAGATAATCACTATTTTAAAATTTATAGTAACCACTTACTTGTTTTTCTCTCTATATTGTAACAACCTATGCATGTTTTCATAAATAACATGGTTTGGTGTTGCCTATATTTGTATTACACATAAAGAGAATTACAATACTCTATAGTTTCTTTTGTGATAAGCTTCTCTCATTTGAGAACATATTTTTAAGACTCAGCCTTGTTTTTGCATATAGTTGTAGTTAGTTATTTTTCATTGCTTGGTATTCCTCTTATAAATACAAAGCACTTTTTCTCTCATATTGCCAATAAGGAGTTGGGTTTATGTCTTATGCAGATTGCAAGTTTATGAATAATGCTGTTAACACCGTTGTGCAAGTCTTCTGGTACATACATGGACACATTTCTCTAAGGAATACACTTAGGAGTATGATTGCAGGATCATGATGCACAACAAATGTATTGCAGTATAATTTTGATTCTAATCACCCGAAGTTAGGGTAAACCTTATCTGTTAATTTTATCGTCATGTTTCCCAAGAAAAATGCCACCATTTCAGATGCCAGCCACAAGGGCCGAGGCCCCAGGTCTTCTCACATTCTGACTAACTGCCAAGCCTGGAGGGGTTTCCACAGCCCCATAAAAGTATGAAAACTTACTAAAACAATACACACAACTCAGAAAAGTTCTGTCCTTACAAATACAGTTTTATAGTAATGGATACAAGTCAGAATCTGTCAAATGAAGAGAGATATAGGACACGATACGGGGTTTGCAAAAGTAGAGCTTTTGTACCTTCTCCCCTTGGATCAGAATACATCATCCTCCCTGCATGCTAATGTGTTCACCAATTGGGAAGTTCCCCTGAACCTCAATATTAATAATTTTTATTTGGGATTTCATTACAGAGGCATGATTGATTGCATATTTGGGCATGTGATTGAACTCAATCTCTAACCCTCTTTCTCTCCGGGAGGGTAGATTGGGTCAAAGCCCCAGCCCTCTGATCATACTGTTCGTGTGACCAGCTCCATCCTAAATTATCTGGTTAGCATAAATTCAGGTATGATCCAAGGGCTCTATGAATAATAATAAAAAAAAATTATCTTGGGAAATTCTCAGGATTTTAGAAGCTGTGCCAGGAATTTGGAACCAAAAAAAATTCATTATATCATTATCCAACACTTACCTTAAAGTTTTGTAAATAATATATCAAGCTTATTGAAAGTTGTTAATCAAATAACCCTCCCACAAGCTTTTAATGATGCTCTATCCCTTCATATACCAAAACTTATTGTTTTGTTCTTTTCTCCTATTTCAAATTTCTACTCTGGTTCATTCATAGAGATATCAATTGTGGTTTTAATTGATATTTTTCTGTTTACTAATAGTTATCTACCTTTTCATATATTTAATGACTCTGTAGATATCCTCTCTCATCTTTTGTGAAAACACATCTCAGGTCTTTTGCCTATATTTTTTCTAGGATTTCTATATTTTTTATTGATTTGTAGGACTTATATATTTGCATATATTATATGATTTATGTATTCTAGATGTAAACCCTGTATATTTTATGTGTTTCAGATATATTTACCAAATTTGAAGGTTGAATTTATCACTATCTTTGGTTGAATTTAAGTTCCAGTTTCAATATAGTAACATTTGGGTCACCCACATAGCTCAGTTGGTTGAGCATTGACTCTTGATTTTGGCTCAGGTCATGATCCCAGGGTCATGGGATCTAGACCCATGTGCGGCCACCATTCAGCACCCTGTTGAGACTTGCATTAAGCACAGAGCATGCTTAAGATTCTCTCTCTCTCTTTCTCTCTCTCTCTCCCCATTCATGTTGTCTTTCTCTGAAACAAAAAAAATTGTTAAATTTATTAATTTTTACCTTTTATACATTTTATGATCTGTTTGAAGGTATATGTTCATCACCTTCAGTCATAAAGATATTCCCTTATATTTTTATCCAGACTTTTTTTTTACCTTTTACATTAGGACAGTAATTCAAATGGAAATAATGGTATATGGCAAGATATATGGTCATGATATTTTTCACATTGAAAAACAAATTACCAATTCACTCATTAATTGAAAAGACCCTGTTTTCTCACATTTGTGCTAGATCAAGTGTCATGTATATGTCAGTTTATTATAGGGCACTATTTTCTATTTCACTGATCATTTCATCAATACTTGGACCAACATACAATGTCTTAGTTACTATGACTTCATATTAAGTATTGATAGCAGAGGAAGTTATCCTACTTGCTACATTTTGAAGATTGTCTTGGGCAATCTGACCTCTTACAATTTAACATAAATTTTAGAATCAGCATATTAAGATTCTCTCTCTTTCTCTCTCTCTCTCTGTCTCTCTCTCTCTCATGCACACACACACACACACACACACACACACACACACCACCACACAAATATTTGAGATCCTTTGGAATTTGAGAAAAAATTGACAGTTGACATCGTTAAGTCTTCCTGAATATGAAAATGAGACATCTCTGTGTTCCTAACTTCAAATGATCCTTACTATCCTATTGAAAATTTGAGGTGCTTAGGGGATTTAAAGTTGTTTTTCAAACTTTGTAAATGTTCTCAGCAGAATATGTCTAAATTTTCTAAGCTCCTATTACTTGTAGCAAAAGTCTCATATCTGGTTTTATAAAATTGTTTAGATTTTAAATATATTTGATACTCTTTCTTCTCCTGTGAACAATTTCATGTTGTTGAATAAAAACAAATCTGGACTTAGAAGAGGAAAGACTTTATTTAAAAGTAAGACTATTGAGGGATGCCTGGGTGGCTCAGCCACTTAAGAATCCAACTCTTTATTTCTAGTCAGGTCATGATCTCACGGTTCATGAGATCAAGGCCAGCATCAGGCTCTGTGCTGACAGTGCAGAGTCTGCTTGGGATTCTCTCTCTGTCTCTCTCTTTCTGCCCCTCCCCCACTCATGTGTGTATTCTCTCTCTCTTTCAAAGTAAATAAACAAACATTTAAAAAAGTAAGACTATTGAAATAGGGAGAATGCTTTATAAAAATATGCAAGTGTCTCAAAGTCAAACTGGAAAGGCTTTTCTTTTATAAGTGGAGAGATGTAGAAAATGCTTTAGCAGAAACTTTTAAGGAGAAGTTGGATAGACAAGAGAAAATGGCCAGCAGGGCCAAACAAAAAAGTGTCTTGCTCTGAGTAGTAATTTTTCAGAATAAGTAAATAAGGGGGCACATTCTGCTTTTTATCAATTCCTCAGAGCTTGGAGTTAGACAGAGTTCAGGGAACTGTAATAAGCAGAAAAATCTAAATAAGGTTTGGTCAAGACAAAGCAGAAGGTAACAAATAGGCAGTTATGAACACATGGTCAAGGGGTCAAGGTCTATCTTTCTAATTTTTGAAAATTCTTCATAACCATTCTTATAGTATACTTACTTATTATTAAGAAAATCACACGGAGGGTTCTCACTAAGACTATTAAGGACATGTCCAGGCTTTAGCGGAAGACAAGAGTAAGTGAATTCTTCTCTATTGCAAAGGGCTTTTGTGTCTTATGGGGAGAATATATGTGAATAAATCCACAGTGGAAAATGGGATAGACGCATAACTAAAAGTTGTATCAGTAACCCCAGAGAACAGTCTGAGAGAAAAGAGAGTAAACAAGGAATATTCTTTACCATTTAGACATAATTATATCTAAACTCCTTCATGTGTTTGAAACCACCATTCTATCAGTAGACTTGTAAGTTACAAAGCCATCAAGTAAGTGAAACAATGAAGCCCGCTGCCCTTTGATAACAAAGATTTCCCAACAACCTGAGTGTCAACAATGAGTTTTACAAGTGTGATGAAAAGACAAGATTCCTTTCTATTGCTATTTGCGAATGCTTCCTTAAATTTAATTCAATCCGTATGTCACAAATTACTGTATTTTCGTACATATTTGTTGTCTTTTCTTCAGTTATCTTTCTATAACAAAATAATGGATTAGTCTTCAAACAAATATCATTTTAAATAACTACAGTAAAGTAGATTTTAGCATTTTCTTATGAATTGGGATTCTAATGATTTTGATATTAGAAAATAATTATACAATTATAATATTAAAATAATATTAAGTGAATATTTTCCTAATTATCAATTTGCTAGATGTAGAAATTATATGAAAGGAAATAACAGAGAGGTACATGTTTATGGATTCAGAAACTTTATGGTTGGTGATGTTATCTAACAAGACAGAACATTAGGGAAACATTGTTTTGGAAAGCCTCATAGAACATTGCAGTTATGGATTTAGGCCTCAAAAAATATAAGGGAAGTTAAGCAATGCAAGGAATGAAACTGGCCAGGAAGAATACATAGTGATGGGGCATAAGAGCAGAAAAAGAGAAAGAGAATGAAGTTCTAGGAAATGCTCTAATGTCAGGACACTAAAGATCTTGAAAGAAATTGAGCCAAAGTCTCAATCAGGAGGAGGTCATTTGGTTACAATAGAACCTGTTAGAACCCCACCTTACATGAAGACTTTAGTATAAAAGTGCTTACGGAAAATAAGCTTAAAGAAAATGACTTGCTTTTTATTGATTGAGTATATATTGACTTATTTTGGGTGCATTTAAGTATGTGAGTCCATGTAAAACATAAAGTGTTTTGTTAGCGAAGTAAGTTATTTAGTAATGTTTGCCTACCACCCATGAGTTCATACATATTCGAGGATGGTCCTTGATTCCATGAGAGTATTTGTGCACCAAACTGAATGCAATGCGAGAATAATTAATACTTCTCTAAAGCCTTAAAAAATCACCTACATTTTTCCTTACCAAAATAATAAGAGTCTGAGGCATTAAAACAAGGCTTTATCCAGTTAAAACAAGATTGTGAACATGAATTCTACTTTCTGTTATGAGTAGTAAGTTGGAGAAAAAGCGTTAAGGCTGAATTTTAACTTTTTCAAACATCAAGTGCTGATGTCAGTCATCAGTGTTTTTTGACTATGATTAGTATCTTTCTGATTATCATTAGAAATGCAGGAAGCAGAGGACTAGACAAGGTAAGTCATAATTTAATAATAGATTATGCCTACTGAGGTTACATTTTCAGGGTTTCTTTTCAAATCGTATTTTTTTCTTGAGTTAGCTCCAGGTTCATAGCCACCGAGTGAAGAGACAGAGTATGTGTGTAACACAGTCATTAACATTTCATCTCTAATTTCAGATGTCTGTAACATAGGTCAAGGGCCCTTACGTGTGAGGTCAGAGACTGTTATGAAGAAAGCTAGCCCAAAATAGATCTTGGTCAGAAATCTTGTCATCAATTTTGAATGACATTTCTAACCGGAACACAGAGAACTCACATTGATCACTTGTGAGGCTTCTTTGGACTCATCCTCTTGCCAGAAGCTCTGACATACAGTAGGGCATGTTTGAAAGCCCCTTCATCTCTGCTACGATATATTATTTAAAAATGTCAAATGTGTTTTGCTGTTCCTAGAATCTAAATGATTCAAGATGAACTGCTTAGATATACACAGAATCACTTCTGAATATTTTTTTTTAATTATGAATTATTACCCTGCCAGTATGGAAAAGGATTGGCTTATGCAGAGCACTGCTGTCTTTCTCGCTTCTCTTGATCATATTGTCATAGTTTTATTACTGCATATTTCACTCCATCATGCAATTTGAAAGAATATGAAATGGCTTAATATGTAATAATAATGAAAATAATATTAACTATTTTTTTAATCTCAAAAGACATTAGTTTTTCTTTCTCATTCAGTTTAACAATCCAAACCCATAATAGATTGTGGGGTTATTAAGATGGAGAGAAATCTGTAATTGCTACATTTGTTTGACCTCAGGATCCCTTCTAGTAATCATACTCACTTGTAAAAAATGGGGCCTTTTTGATACATAGGATCAATCCATTTGCTCTAAGAATATACCAAAAGTATTCCAGAAGCCTCAATATCTTCATGAAAAGGGTATCAATTAGATTCAAGGTATTGTCTTGCTGTCTAATTATGGTAATTATTTTATAAACACTGAATTTTCCAACTCAGATATTTAACAATATCTTTATTCTAAATAAGAGTCCCAAATATTTTAAAGAGAATAAGATGGATATTATCACCAGAGATTTCTGTCCAAAAACCAATATCACACTTAGTCCTGAGGAAAAGTGCCCTCCCATAGTCCTACACTTCAGATGGTCCCTATATATTACATACAAACACACACACACATGAACTGATATTAACATACGTCTGGGGGTCCTTATCGCTTGGAATATGACACTTGGTGCTTACAGTAAACTGTAGCCCTAGATATCCCCTAGATATCTGTTCTTAGCTGCACAGTTCAGGCATCAGGAAACCACTTATGCCTCTCTCTGATACTATAGCTTCAAAATTAAATATATCTGCATTTGAACGTACTTTAGTTTTGTGGGTTATTCTACGGCCACAGAGACCCATACTGCTTCAGATCATGAGAAATGTCTCAGCAACAGAAACCATTAAGGTCAGATAATGAAACAGATAGTAAGGACAAAAATAGAACCTAGGAAAACAAAATCTGAGATTTAAAAATAAGTGGAAACCATCCAAGAGGTCATCCACTTATAATTTTGAACATAATACGTTTGAAACATGAAATATGTTCATAGGTTCATAACATATGTTTTTGAACATATGTTCAAAAAATTAATGAGGAGCAGAGAAAGTAGCCAAATCACACACATGCACATGCACAATTACTAAAAATGGAGAATAAGAAATACAGGCTAAATAGCAAACACAATGATTAAAACCAAATTAAGTCCAATATAGAAATTGGCATGATATTCATAAAAATAATATTTTATTTAGTTTTTAGCCACCAGTGATAATGTTTCTCCTGACACTAAAAACACATACTTATAGGAAATAGTTATAGAATTTTTATAGAAATTTCGTGGAAATTTATTGATGATATCTGAGCTAACTAAAACTAGCCAGAAACTTGATTCTAAAATGACCACATACATAAGACAATTGTAGAACATAGTTAATAAAAAAATTAAAAGAAAATGGTCCACTACCATGGAAAAAATTCAAAATAAGGTTATAAACATAATAGTCAACAAAACGAAACAATGTCATAAATAAAATTTGAAAGTAAATATTACTAAGTTAGGATAAATTATAGTTGATACAGAGTCATGTTAAGCAGGTCACATTTGTCATACATGCTTTTAACATACCACAAAAAAGTAAGCTCCCTAATGGAAATATTCTTCATTTTAATACCTTGTTAAAAAGTACAAAGTTTTGACTTTTTATGAATATAACAAGATTCTTCCAGTTTTAGGCATTTATTTAATATTACTGAAGCAAGCTTATGGTATTAACATAAGCAGAAAAAATGGTATACAACACAAACTTTGGCCAAAGCTCCAGAGGAATTTTTTATGTCTTGTCCAACATATAGTTGGAGTGTGTTACTGGTAGAAATAGAAATGGTCAAAATTAAGCAAACAGCAATGATATTCATTAGAATTCAGAGGTATTTTCTGTACAGTCTCACAATCCCACTCTTGTTGGGGAAGATGCTACATCAGAATTTAGTTTCCTTTTTTTAACATTTATTTATTTATTTTTGAGAGAGAGAGAGGCTGAGAGAGAGAAGGAGAGAGAGAATCCCAAGCAGGCTCCATGTTGTCAGTGCAGAGCCTGACACAGGGCTTGAACCCACAAACTGTAAGATCATGACCTGAGCCAAAACTTAGAATCAGACACTCAACCACTGATCCATCTAGGTGCCCCCAGAATTTAGTTTCCTAAGATATAAGACTTATTTTATGCCCCCAAATATTGTTCATCTTGGCAAACATTTCCTTGTACAGTTGAAACTGATGTTCATTCTTTAGTTGTGGATTGTAGTATTTAATACTAACGGGTATTAGTATTTTATAATAATATGTCTAATAGGTCAGGTTTGTTTGTAGAATTGTTCAAATTTTCTATATTTTTAATGCTTTTATTGTCTGCTGGTTCTATCAAACACTGAGAGTGGGAAGTTCAACTCTCCAATAATGACTCTGGATTTTAATTTATTTTTCATGATTTTGAAGTTCTATTATTAATTGCATATATGCCTAATTATGCATTTTTGATGAACTGACCCTTTTATTATTATTAAAGTCCTCACTTATATCAGGTAATAATTTTTTCTCCTAAATTCTATGTTGTCCAATGTTAATATAGTCCTGACACTCTTATGCTTCTTGTTTTATTGCATATTTTATATTTTTTATTTTCAAATTTGACGTGTCCTTATATATAAAGTGTGTCTCAGCATATAGATGGGTTTTGCTCTTTTATACAATATAATATTCTGATTTTTGAGTATCATGTTTAATCTATTTAAATTTAATTTTGTGTTTATATGTATAGAAATAATGGTGATAATCACATATTTTTCATCAAGTGGCAAGTTGTCTTTTAAGGAAAGTATGAGATGAACAAATTGGTTACTGTAAGCAAATATATGTAATATGGGGATTTTTTTATACTTCCTTATATATCTAAGTTTCCATCTGATATCATTACCTTTCAGCACCAATTGTAGCCTTTTTCCCTGCTTGAACTGCAGATCAGAAAAAGAATATTTTGAAAGAGAATTTTTTCAGCTTTATTAAAAATGTATATAATCCTCATTTTGAAAGTGTGCTCATTCTGCAATTTTAGGAAGATGAGGTTTTTTCATTTTGTTTTGTTTTCTTTCAGCACTTTAAAATTCTTTTCATTTTATTTTGGTCTCCCTTGTTTCTGAAGAGAAATCAGAAACTTGCCTCTGTTCTTCTATCTGCAGTGTGTGTGTGTGTGTGTGTGTGTGTGTACTTTGCAGTGACTACTTTGAAGATTTTTCTGTTGATTTTGGTTCTCAACAATGCTACTGTGATTGGTGGGTGTAATTATCTTTGTATTTATCTTGTGTAGGGTCTTCTAAACTTCCCGGATCTACATATCAAAAATTTTTTAATGTTCATTTATTTTAGAGAGAAAGGGAGAGAGAGTGCATGCATGCAAGTGGGGCAGGGGCTGAGAGAGAGAGAGAGAGAGAGAGAGAGAGAGAGAGGAAGACTCAGAATCTGAAGCAGGCTCCAGGCTCTGAGCTGTCAGCACAGAGCCCCATGCAGAGCTCTAACTCATGAACCATGAGATCATGACCTGAGTCAAAATCAGATGCTGAACCAACTGAGCCACCCAGGTACCCCTACATATTAAGTTTTTAAATTAAATTTGAAAAAGTTGAAACCATTTATCCCAAGTACACCAGGATGTTATCCTTATTCCCATGGTATTGTCTTTCTGTGGTTTAGGTTTCAAATAGATTCCCTTGGAGTATGAATGGGGATTCTCTACTCTATGTGAACTTCAAGCATCTGAGCATGGCTTCATTTCTCATATCTCTATTCAGCTCTCAGACCCATTGCAATGACTCTTGGCTTAATCTTGCATATTGCCATGTGATTTATGAAATACTTTCAGAAATACTTGCATGGCATGTGTATCATTTCATTGTGAATCTACAGCTTTAAGAGACATCCTTGCCTTTCTTTCCCACGTCACAAAAAGAGGAGCAGCAAAGTGACTCACTGTTGTACTTATATCCAGTTGAAATATGGCTAGCAGGTTTTGAAAAATGATAGTGGAACTATCAAGTTAATTGTTACTTGTAACCCTCTAGGTATTTAAGTAGCTAAATACTTGCTTACCAAGACTGTTGGTAGCTCCCAAAGCCATAATGGGATCCCATTTTTATATTATACTAAGCAAAGAATTTAAGATTATTCAAGCCCCCTTGTTAGTATGGATGTAGATGATGTAGATTTGGCTACTTTGTTATATGCCCAGCAATTGTATTACCAAACAGGATGCAGGATATGTCTCTTACCCTGGAAAGTTCTTTTGTATCCCTTTCCAAGAAATCTACACACACATTAAGGTAAATCACTGATCAGATTGCTATCACTATTGCATAGTCTTGCATGTTTAGAATTTCACCTTAATGGAATCATAAAATATGTATCCTTTTGTGCAAGGGTTATTTCATTTAAATTATGGGTTTTGAGATTCATCCATGCTATCACCTGTTCATTTCTTTTTATAGCTCAGCAGTATTTCATTGTATGAATAAATCAGCTTGTTTAACAACTATCTGGTGATGAACATTTGGCTTGGTTCCTGTTGGGGGTTATTAAGAGGAGAGTTCATACAAACATTTATATCCAAGTTTTCTTTCTTTTTTTTAATTTATAAGCATACGTTTGTATTTCTCTTGGGTAAATACCTACCTAAGAGGGGAATTATCTTACCGTAAATTTATGCTTAGGTTTATAAGAAACTGGTAACCTGTTTTACAGAAGGGTTTTGCCTTTTTCTTTCCCCACAAGCAATTACATTGTCACAATCACTTTGTGTTTGTTTGTTTGTTTGTTTGTTTGATTGATTCATTGATTGTTTTAAGATACCTACTGGTGTGAAGTGGCATTTCATTATGATTATAATTGACATTTCTCTGATGACTATATTAAAGCTTATTGTATGTGCTTGCTGTTAAATTGTATAGCATCTATTGTTAAGTTTCTGTTAAAGTTATTTGCACACTTTAAACTTAAAAATCTTGGGGCAACCGGCTGGCTCAGTTAAGCGACCGAATCTTGATTTCGGCTCAGGTCATGTTCTCATGGCTGGCGGGATTGAGCCCCGCACTGTTAGAACAGAGCCTGCTTGGATTCTGTCTCTCTTTTTCTCTGTCCCTCCCTCAGTCTCTCTCCCTCTGCTTTCTCTCTCCCTCTCAAAATAATAAATAAACATTTAAAAAATAATAATAAATAATAATAAATAAACCTAAAAATCTTTAAATTGTATTATAGGAACTCTTTATATATTCTAAATATGGATCCTTTGTCATATATATGCATATATGTATGTACACATATATGTATGTCTATATATATTATATATTGCTTGTATGTTTCTTCCCAAGAGTGTGTGAATCCTTGAGCAGGTATTTTACATCTATTTGAGCATCATCCATGCTTTCGCATGGGAAGTTTTTCACTCTCACTAAATTAAGAGAATTTTAAAAAGTAAGCAAATCACAAAAAATTATAAATAAAACTGCTATGTCATGAGGTAAAGGGATATGAATTTATTTCTTTGGAAATACTTATATAATTGGTTTCATTGTCCTTTTTTAGGTGATATAAAGATGGGCAATTGGCTTTTTTAATTTTTTTATTAAATATTATTAACATACAGTATTAATATTAGTTTCAGGCATATAATATAATGGTTCAACAATTCTATGCATTACCCAGTGTTCATCGGGATAGTGTACCCTTGATCCCCCTCTTCTCTTTCATCCATCACCCCACCCACCTCCCCTTTGGCAACCACCAGTTCTCTACGTTAAGAGTCTGGTTTTATGTCCTTATCTTTTTGTTTTCATTTATTTTGTTTCTTAAATTCCACATATAAGTGAAATCATATGGTATTTGTCTTTCTCTGACCGACTTATTTCACTAAGCATTATATACTCTGGATCCATCCATGTTGTTACAAATGGAAAGATTTTATTTTTTTATTTGTGGCTAAGTAGTATTCCATTATATATATGCCCAACCTCTTGATCTATTCATCTATCGATGAATGCTTGGGTTGCTTCCATATCTTGGCTATTATAAATAATGCTGCAGTAATTCCAGTAGTGTAATTTACATTCCCACCAGCAGTGCAAAAGGGTTCCCTTTTCTCCACATCCTCACCAATCCTTCCTGTTTCTTGTGTTTTTGAGTTGAGCCATTCTGACAGGTATGAGGTGATATCTCATTATGGTTTTGATTTGTATTCCCCTGATGATGAGTGATGTTGAGCCTCTTTTCATCTGTCTGTTGGCTGTCTGTATATCTCCTTTCAGGAAATATCTTCTTTATGTTTTCTGCCTATTTTTTAATTGGATTATTTCATTTTTGGTGTTGTGTATGTTCTTTATATATTTTGAATGTTAATCCTTTATCAGATATTCCATTTGAAAATAACTTCTCTCATTAAGTAGATTATCTTTTTGTTTGCTGATGATTTCCTTCACTGTGTAAAACATTTCAATTGTGGTATAGTCCCAATAGTTTAATTTTGCTTTTATTTCTCTTATCTGAGGAGACATATCTAGAAAAATGTTTCTATGGCTGATGTCAAAGATACTACTGCCTATGTTTTCTTCTAGGAGTTTTATAGTTTCAGGTATCACATTTAGGTCTTTAATCCATTTTCAGTTTGTTTTGTGTATGATGTAAGAAAGTTGTCCAGTTCCATTCTTTTACATGTAGTTGTTCGGTTTTCCCAACATCCCAACTGAGCCCAGGTGCCCCTGTTGTAGTTTAATTAGTCATGAAAGTATGTGCTTATTTCTGGGCTATTTTGTCCCATTGATCTATGTGTTTATTTTTGTGTAAGTTTCATACTATTTTGATTAGTATAGCTTTACCTTGAAATCTAGGATTGTGACACAGTTGTAATGTGATTGGTTTTTAAATTAAAACACTAGAGGGGCACCTAGGTAGCTCAGTCAGTTAAGTGCCTGATTTGGGCTCAGGTAATGATCTCATGGTTCTTGGGTTCAAGCCCCACATGGGGATCCTCACTGACAGTGCAGAGCCTGCTTGGGATTCTCTCCCTCCCTGTGTCTTTCTGCCCTTCCCCTGCTTGTGTGCTCTCTCTTTCTCTCTCTCTCTCTCTCTCTGTCAAAAATCAATAAACATTAAAAAAAAAACACTAGAAACTCTTGCTTTCCTCCTCATTTCAATCACTTTTGGTAAAATCGAACTTCTTCGCTTTTTGCTTTTTACCAAAATGCTGAGTTGTATCCTTCTCTTTCCTTGTTTCTCTTTAGTACATGGAAGTGATTGTGTTTATTTCCTGCCACTTGTCCCACCTTCTGTCATAATTAATTTAAAAGCAACTTCTTCTGATCTGAGAAAATTGAAATTCTCACCAGTAATTTGTAACATATCAGGTCCTTTCATTTTCTCCTTCTTGTAATTTATATATGCCAATCTCCAGTTTTATTTTTCACATTTAATTGTATCTCAGCAGTTTTCAAAAGTTGAACCCAATTGAATAATTTGTTATATTATTATATAGTATGGGATTAAGATGTTTTTAATTATTAGAAATAATAGGTAAATATGAATTATTACAAATAACTGTCTCACTCTGTTCTCAAGACTCAAACTGAATCTGTCTGCAGGGGGTCACTATTTCAAAATAAAATCAGTAGGTGGAGTCACAGTGGAATGTGTTATATATAGTTTGGAACTGGCTTGTAAGGTGACAAATAGACTGCTTCATTTTTTCTCAACAAATGTTTTCTCAACATTTTTTCTCATTTTCAAAAGTGATCTGCTACTGATTGTACACAGAAGTTAATATTAATCTTTATCAAAGGATATATCCTTAAAGAGATTCTAGGCAAGTGGCAATATTATTATTTATATTTTGGTTCTTATATATCTTTTTAGAACAGTATGGTAATTTATAAAATAGTGCTTGAATGATTATTATTTATCAGAATTATCCTGGAGATTTTTCTTCTACCAAAATATATGTTACATGTCGAGACTTCTTTTAGCTCTAATGTAACAAAAACCAAATAATTGTTTTTTTCAAATAACTTTCAAAGAGTTGTTTCAAATAAATATGCTCCCAGTTTCATAAAATGTTACTATCTTTATAATAGAGTCAGTTAAACATTATTCTAAATATTATTTACCTTAGTGTATTTTTGATTAAGAAATATTGATATAGCTAAAAACTATCTGGAGCACCTGGGTGGTTCAGTCGGTTAGTTGTCCAATCCTTGAATTTGGCTCAGGTCATGATCCCACGGTCATAGGATTGAGCCCTGTCAGCCTCCATGCTAAGCATGGAGGATGCTTAAGATTCTCTGTCTCTCTCTCTCTCTGTCTCTCTCTCTCTCTCTCTCTCTCTGTCTGCTTCTCCTGCACCCCCCCCCCACTTGCATGTTTGCTCACTCTCTAAAATAAAATAAAATAAAATAAAATAAAATAAAATGATTGCAAATTACTATTCTTTAAAAAACTCTTATAGCTATGGCTTCCATATTGACTGTTTTTGATAGTTTTAATTTTGTTAGTGACCCTTTACAATTTATTAATATTCTGGGCTCAGCATACCTGACCATGTTATTATCAGCCCCTTCTCACCTCTCAAGTCAATTAATTCACTAAATTCATCAATTATTTTGTTCAGTGTCTCCTAAATATCTCTCAGTTTTATATTTTATATATTCACACTAACCTGAGCTTGAGGAATCACAGAGAATATCTCCTAAATCCTGATCTGATAATCTTCGCTATATTCCTACAGAAGGCAATTGTTTCTAAAATTTTGCTTCTGTAATGGTATTCACTCTCTAGATGTAAAAGCTTCATGTAAAAGCCCACTGCCCACTCAAGAAATAGCAGATTCCTTAATCTTCATAACCAAGGATTAATCTGATTTTTGAAGCTCTTCTTTGCTTTTCCGCAGTCTTACTCTCCTAGTCCAGCTCTTTTAATTTATCTGTTACTTCTTATTTTTTGTTGGCTATTTCCTCCATACCTCTATTTTTCTTCCATGCTCCCAAATTTCCTTAATTTCCCTATTAAGTACTATCAGAATTAACTTTTATGATATGCAATTCACAATTGCCCAAATATATTGTTGGTGATTGTTTCTTACATTTGTTTTATGTGACATTGGCTCACTCAAGGACATGATGTTTTATTTTATATCACCAGAATAGTGAAAAAGATAATGATATATGCCACAAAATGATTTTTGTGAATGAAACTTGATTTAAGTTAGGGAATACAAGAGGTAGAAGATTTAACATGAAAGCAAAAACAATAGGATTTACGACTAGCTTTTTTATATACAAGAATAAATTGGTCTGTTCAAGCTGTACAGAATATTTTTCATATAAATGATATCACTATGAATAAGTAATGGTTTTCTAGATAACTTATGCTTTGTATTGCAAATAGCTTGTATTTATAGTGATTATGTATCAAGAGAAATGAAACAGTACATGCACTGTTGGTAAATGTATGCAATTTGGGGCATGAATTCAATTTATTTGTCATATTGACTCACCAGAATATGTTTGGCTTATGCAAAGTCTTTATTAGTCCGGAAGAGAAGCAGAATAGCTGTGTTCTTCAGAATTTGTTTGGAATTAAAACCTGATTCTCCTGTGATCACTTGTTATCAACCCTGAAATATAAAGCTTCCTTTTATCAAGTTTCTCTCACCATAAAAACATGGAACTAATACAAAATAATCAGAATTTATTTTCGAAGGATGGTAGTGGACTCACAGGTATATCTCATATAACATAGGCAGGTGGAAAAAATGTTGTGCTTCTTTTCCCTGTCTAATTTCTTCCAGTTTATGTGGCTTTGTTCACACACATTTTTTTAAAATCCATTTTAAAATGTAATTCCTTGTAAGGATGGGCCAAATCAAGAGGTGCCACAAAAGAATTCAAATTAAATTAAAAGAATACTTTGAAGGGTTTTAATCCTTTTATTCTGAGTAGATTACAAATTAAGCAGATCTTGAATCATTTAAATTACAACTATGAACATTATCTTTTAATTAATGTTCCAGAAATTAGTTTATAAAGAGTATTTTGTTTAAAAATAATCTCTTAAGTCTGTCAATAGAGTGTGGGATGATTGGAATATGAGGACTAATATATTCAGTATAATTAAAAAAAAAAACTTTTAATTCAATTATGGATATTATGTGTAGATAACAAACCTCCATCTGCATTTCACATTATCTGAAAATTTTGCTTCTGGTTTAGTTGAGTAGCTCCTATCAAACTTTCTGAAGATAACAACTAAATTTTGAGAACAGGGGACCTACCTGAAGGCATCAGACAATAAAAAAAAAATAACGTCAGAGACTAGAAGTGAGTTGACTCTTGGAAGAAGGGAATGGCCTTGGGGAGACTGGGCAAGCTTCTCATTTTTTAATGACTTCTACCTGAGGGCAGGCCCAGATCTGTGTCACTGAAGGCACTTAAAACTCTGGTGGACAGCCCACAGTCACGCTGCATGGAAGAACCAGAAGATGGACTTGAGAGCTACTGTGGGTATAGGACAATCAAGGGGAAATCCCAGAAATGTGAAAGCCAGAGAATGAGAGAAACAGGCCCTGTGTGTAGTCATTGCTCATATATCTGGCTTAGTGCTGGACAATTCATAAGTTAAGCTGATATCAAACAGCCCAGAAAAACAGAAGTCAATTGAAATTTAAGCTGCTTACCCATCACAGGGAAGATGATTTTATAGTCTGATTTCCACCTACTTAAAAAAATCAATATTTTGGGGAAGACCATAACAGATTACAGATTTTCTACATTATACCATTCATGGTGGCAAAGATACCACAAAAATCTACTCAATATACAAGGAATAAAAAAATCAGGAAAGCATGGCCCACCCTCAAGAGAAAAGACAATCAACAGAGGCCAACCTTTTGGTAACTTCAGTGTTCGAATAAATTGAAAAGGATTTGAAAGCTGATGATGAAATTGTGTTCAATATCATAAAAGTAAATATGCTTGTAATAAATGAAAATGTAGGAAATCTCAGCAGAGCATTAAAAAATCTATTAAAAATGGAAATTCTATAGCTGAAAATATAATATATGAAATATTAGCTACGTCTTGAACACATAAAACTCAGATTAGCAAAACATGTTGTTCCCTCTAATGATTTTAAGGGTAATTCATATGGTTTCAGTCAAAATTCGACTTGATGAGCTTTGTTTCTGAAACTGCATTATGGAAATAATATAGCTGGCATAAAAAATAAATGTGTACTCAATCCCCTTCTACCATTTAGGAGAATGAAGAGGGACAACCTCTCGTCTTTCTGCCTACCAATTTCCTGTTCAAGTTAAGTTCAAGTGGCAAATAGCTCTGTCAATTGATTAAATCAGCATTACTGCAGAAAAAAATAAATAAATCTAAGTAGATTTTCCCACTATTTCTCTTATACCATTTGTAGGCAACAGATTAGTTCTGCTTCTGCCTCAGACCATGGTCTGCTCCTTGTGTCTTTTTATTTTAGCACTCAGCCTAAATGAAAATAAAAGGAAATACAATTTTTAAAATTTAAAGTAAAATAAAAAGTGGAACTGAATGATTGAAGGAGGATATATCAGATATTTGGGTACCAGTAGAAGAACAAGGTAAAAATGAATGGGAACAACAAAATGTGTCAAAGAAGTCCCAGGACTCAGGGAGAAAGTATTATTATATGTCCAATTATATATCCAGGTCATAGTATCAGTGTCATTATGAATACCTATACACTTAGGTAACTAGGAAATATGAGTTATTCTCTTGGTCAAAATATGATGTATAATCAATAGTGCACTGAAATGGTTGCTAATTGTCATAACTGCCAATTATGAGCTTCACATTTATTACGGTGATAAGATCAACCTTTTATAAAATCAAAGAATTGTGATATTGTTATTTCTTTGTGCTGGACTTGATGCAAGCTAGTGTCACAAGGCAAATGGAACATTCTAAAATCAGCTAAGCAAACTGGCCTTTGTCTTCAATATATCTCCAACAGTCACCAAGCAAAAGCTAGGGCTCTGATGGATAATATGCTACTTGCAAAGGTCACATAAACCTCTCAGATCAGTTTATAAGCCTTGACTATATCAGAGAAGTAGTGTCTATATTTTAACACCTGCCTGGATCACAAGCTAATTCAGGGCTTCTCCACATGAAAGTAAAGAAGCATAGAAGCATACTCCTTCTTTGTAGTCCTATGAAAGTTTTCCTGCACATTTGCAGCCCGGGACCCCAGGGATTTAAATAAGCCCTCCATAAATGTAACACAGATCCTTTCTCCGCACTGATTAGCTTGAGAAATTATTGCCTATGCCACTTGGATTATACCTTCTGTAGATTTCTTTAATTATTTTTGCAGTCTCTTCCACATAACAAATGTAGAAGCTATTCAAGGGGAGACTTTTCTTGAATTTTGTAGCTCTGTTAGCTCTAAACATCAGTATTCTGTTCAAAGCAGGTGGATACATACTTGTTGATCAATTGATTGTTTGGTATGTACTTGTTTCTAATGCTTACACACTATGGTCTTGCCTAGTATGGGTTTAGGTCTCTACTCACATTCACAGAACAACACACCAAGAGCCATATATACATGTTAAGCACAAATTCACATAAAACATCAAAATCTAGCAAAAAGTAGCCTGAATCTGTGTACATGAATCAAGCTATAACTTCTGTAAAGTTTCTCATTATGAAGGTTCCGCTCCTACTGTAACATAGGCCAAGTTACCGATTACATATTTTAATTGTAAATCGGTAAAATAATCTTTCCTCTATCCACCAGCAGACTTTGTCAGTAAGAGAAACAAAAAATGGGGATTTTACAAAACTCTCTTAATATGATCTTTCTTCGCCTTTTGGCAAAAAGCAATTAACAGGATTTCTTACACTGCGACCCATTTTGGCAGTTTCTATGTGGGACACAAATTTGGTTAGATATTGGTGAGCATTGCAGGACTCACAAAATATGTCAGTTGTTACGAACATGAGAATTGGAGGATATACTCAAGATTTTTAGGTTAGAGGTTGAAAGATGCAGAAAAGAAGGTAGACTAGCTTTGGGGAGGATGCTACTTAAATGTCATCAGTTTTTGTTTTTGTCCCTGTATGGTCAATATGGTTTGTCCTAGCAGGGGTCATGTGATGGTTTTAAATTATGAGCCCCCAAATCTTTGGCATTTCTCCCTTTGAGAAGCTTTGATGCTTCTTGAGAAGCTTCCCTTTGAGAAGCTTCTTGATGCTGCTTGAGCTTGGGACTGCTTTGAACAACGGAGTAGGGGGCAGTTCTACTTCTGACTGAAAAGGCTATGAAGCTTTTGTCTGATTCTCTTAAGGTCCTCACTCTGGAGGAACACAGCTGCTGTTTAAGAAGCATGAGTGCTCTGAGACAGGAATTTTGAAGAAGCCAAGCATTAGCCCTTTTGTCAGTATCACTGGTACTGATATTCATACGTAGTAGCCAGGTGCCACAACTAGCCGTGTGAGGGAGTTATCTTGAACATGCAGTCTAGGGAAGCCTACAGGTGACTGAGCTCCAGCCAGCGTCTGAACACGATTGCAGGAGAGATTCTCAAGTGACTGGCACCGTTTCTGAAGTCTTGACCCACTAAACTGTGACCCCAATGATTGCTATGTCATACCTCTACAATTTGGGCTAATTTTTTTTTTAATTTTTTTTTCAACGTTTATTTATTTTTGGGACAGAGAGAGACAGAGCATGAACGGGGGAGGGGCAGAGAGAGAGGGAGACACAGAATCGGAAACAGGCTCCAGGCTCCGAGCCATCAGCCCAGAGCCTGACGCGGGGCTCGAACTCACGTACCGCGAGATCGTGACCTGGCTGAAGTCGGACGCTTAACCGACTGCGCCACCCAGGCGCCCCGAGGGCTAATTTTTTATGCAGCAAAAAATATCCAAAACTTGCCACCGTGCTTTGGGCTTAACATTTGTTTCCACTTTGCTTATGTGCCTCCTGTGCTCACTGATTTACACATGAGGAAACTGAGCAGCAAAGAAGTTCCTTGTACAAAGTTTTACCACTAAGTTAATACAGGAGCAAACGGGAAATGCATATGAAGTATTAGCACAATGCTTGACACAGACTAGTTACACGGGAGAAATTAGGCCTTTACTGTGACTCTCATTGTTATTATATTTATTACTTAAAAGCTTCAAGCAAAGTGCTAGTTGTATATCAGGCTGCAATTGAGAGTACTTTGCCGAAAAACTTTTAAAAACCTTGCCCCTCCTTGAATTATTGAAGTAACTGGGGGATACTGCCTTGCTATTTACAGTACTTTGTAGGAAAATTTGGAAATGGCTCATACCTCCCTTGAAGTGCTGCAATAAGCAGATGATAGACAGTCAGATCACCTGTTCTGTCTGGTCTGGGGTTTGCCTTTAACCTGGGCAGGTTTCAGGACTTCTCATGTTCTCAGCTTCATCTGTAAAATGAGAGAACTAGGTCGTAGAACTGTACATAATGTCATAGCTCTTTGACTTTAATATGTTTTAATTTTTTTAATATTTATTTATATTTGAGAGAGAAAGAGTGTGAGCAAGATGGGGGGTGCAGAGAGAGAGACAGACAGACAGACAGACTCTGAAGCAGGCTCCAGGCTCCGAGCTGTCAGCACAGAGCCCAACGTGGGGCTCAAGTCCATTAACCATGAGATCGTGACCTGAGCTGAAGTTGGAGGCTCAACTGACTGAGCCATCCAGGTAGCCCTAGTATGTCTTAATTCCCAAGATTGTGTTAGATGCAAATATTCCTGGTTTGAAAAGAATATTCAGCCATGTTTTGCCCATGTCTGGTGAGATCTAAGAAAATATAGAGGCACCAGACACCTAGGAAAGGAATGGTCTAGAGAATAAATTTTGACAATGGGAAAGAAGTTAAGTGGTAGAAAGATAATCCCCAAGAAACACTTGAGCTTCAGCTCTTCCCCAATGATCTGATGTCTCCAAGAGAGAGCCCAGATATAAGACAAAAATTGCTGCAGCCTAGGATCCAACGTTAGTAAATTCTATACGTGAAAGGGTTTTTTTTTTTTTTAAGTTTATTTATTTACTTTAAAAGTGAGAGAGAGTACAAGCAGTGGAGGGATAGAAAGAGGTAGAAAGTTGAGAATCCCAAGCAGGGTCTGCACTGTCAGTGCAGTGTGGAGCCCAATGCGGGGCTCCAACCCATGAACTGTGAGATTATGACCTGAGCTGAGATCAAGACTCGGATACTTAACCGACTGACCCACCCAGGTGCCCCTCTACACGTGAAAGTTTTAATGTAACTGAGCAACTTCACAGGTCATCACCCATGAAATCAGCCTTGCATTGGAGAGGGCACAAGATTATGCCATCTAAACCTCTCACTTCATAGGCAACAGAATTGCAATCCAAAGAGAACTGGTTTACTAACAATCACTTTGATAGCAAAGCTCACAGAAAGATCTAGAACCTAGAAACATGGGAGTCTTTATAACTGCAAGTTGTGTAATTTTGAGGCAGTAGATTACAAAGAGGTGACTTGGGAAAAAGACCACGAAAACTATAAAACATTCCTTAAGACATGACAAATAAAAATGGAATCTACAATGGGAAAAAAGCAGGGAACCTGCTCTGCAAACATTTCTTCTTGACAAATGTCCTATTCCACTAATAACCAAATGTATTTATGCCTCCATGACATGTTTATGTCAAAGAGAGGTCAGCAATTTTTTTCTCTAAGGGGCCAAATAGTAAATATTTTCAGCTCTTTGGGCTCTGTGGTCTCTTTTGGAACTACTCAACTCTGCTGTTGTGGCATGATAGCGGCAAAAAACAATTTTATAAGTGAATGGGCATGGCCAGGTTCCAATAAAACTTTACTTATCAGAACAGGTAGCCCACCTTATCAAGGCAGGTGTGGCCCACAGGTAGCAGTTTTCCAATATAGATAGATTTGCTAAAAATTGTATTGAATAAATGTCTGAGATAACTCATAAACTCTTAATAATCTTGTAGAAGTAACTGCATAGAAATGTTGCCTAGTGTATTTTATTGCTTATTCCTTTACACATACATACACAAACATGTACACACACAACCTATTTAACAGCTCTCATGCATAGAAAATATAAAGAAAAATGACAAAATCCATTGTCTCAATGTGTTAAAAATCTAATGCATGTGTTCAAAGAAACAGAAAAATAATGAAGTGCAGTGTGTTCTAATGGAAGAGAGTGCTTTCTTGACATCAAGTGAGAGATTGGATAAACCTTTAATAGAAAAGGTGATGCTTGAGCTAGAGTTTGATGATTAGATAGGAGCTTATCAAATGACTAAGGATAATGGTATTTTTCAGGAAAGGATATATTTTTATAAAGATGCATGGTCAGTGAAGGAACTTGATATTCCAAATCATGTAATTCTCAAGGCTAATTTTTTTATTAGATTGTTGCATTCTCCTTGGCCCTTCTGTGTTAGTATCATCATTCTCATCAGTTTTTGCCAAAATTTAGTCTCATCTTAGTTTCCTATGAAATTCACCCATTCACTGATTTCAGAATTAATTGGAATCTAGTGTGGCAGGAAATCCTGTTTTGATACCGGTATAAGTTTGGAAATACTCTTGGCTTAAGCCTCTGAATGGGGCAATCATTGCTATTGCCATAGAAAACTTTTCTGCATTTACCTTGCCTGCTTAGGATACACACACACGCGCAGATATACAGCACCTGAACTGAGTACGTTGCCCGTCTTATCCTAGTAATGTTTGTTGTCCTGTACTTTGTCTTCTTCACTTACCATTTCAGGTGATTTCTTCAGATAAAATTTCTTCTATCGTTGGGGCGTCTGAGTGGTTCAGTCAGTTGAGCATCCGACTTCGGCTCATGTCAAGATCTCACAGTTTGTGAGTTCAAGCTCCACGTCAGGCTCTGTGCTGACAGCTCAGAGCCTGGAGCCTGCTTTGGATTCTGTGTCTCCCTCTGTCTCTCTCTCCCCTTCCCCGTCTCATGGTCTGTCTGTCTGTCTCTCTCTCTCTCAAAAATAAATAAATATTAAAACTTTTGTTTAAAAAATTTCTTCTATCCTCAAAGTTAAAGACTACTTTCTAACCAGGGCACCTGGGTGGCTCAGTTGGTTAAGTGTCTGACTCTCCGTTTGGGCTCAGGTCATGATCTCACAGTTTTGTGAGTTTGAGGCCTGCATTGGGCTCTGCTCTGGCAGTGTGGAGCCTGCTTGGGATTCTCTCTCTCTCTCTCTCTCTCTCTCTCTCTCTCCTCTCTCTGCCCCTCCCCTACTCATGCTGTCTCTGTCTCTCTCAAAATAAATAAATAAACTTTAAAAAATTAGAAAAAGAGTACTTTATTAGCAATGTCCACAATAGATAGAGGAAGGGAGAAGTGATAACGAAGGTGTTACATATTTACAAGATATGATTTAGAGGCAACTTGGTTCTTCATGGACTTTCTGTATTATCTGTTTAATATTTTCACCTTCCTTTTGATATCAACTCTGTTTAACTCTATGCACCCATAGAGTTGTAGCATGTTCATGTAGCATGTAGCATCTATGTTCATGTTAATTATATGTTGGTTTCTTTCTTTATCTAAAGTAATAGTAAATAAATACTTTTATACTTGCTACTTTTCACAGAATCTCTAATAAAGTACTTTTTAAATATTGCTTAAAAAAATTTTTTTTGAAACGAGAGAGAAAAAACAAATAGGCATTTGGAATCAACATCTTAGCCCCTGACATAGGAATTCAAGTAGGCGGCCAATCTCTTACAGCTAGTGAAGAAAGATAATCTATTGCCATCTAGGGTATCCCAATTGGAAGACTGGATAGAAGACTTAGTTGTCCCTCTCTTTTATGTAGGGATTCTTTCTTAGAATAGTTATGTTTTTACTTTCTTTCTGCTTTATTAGACTTTGTGTCTTCCCAGTAGTTCATTTTGAATATATCTCGCTGCCCCAAAAGTTACAATATAGAATGAAGCAAAGTCAATGAATTCATCTAAGTAAATCATGCTCAATCTTATTTCAGCTGCTAAGAGAAGAAAATGAGGATCTATGAGAACATATCATATGGTCTTAGATTATTCAATGAAAAAGACTATAGCTTTCAATAAAGGGTTCATCTTAAGTGTGGGCCTTCAAGAGAAACTATCTTGCAGATAAAAATACATTGAGCAAGAAAACCTAAGAAACAAATCAGAGAAATTTTTCAAGTTTTACTATAATAGTAGTGTTTTAAGGACAATTAGGATGAGTTGTCATCAATCTTCATTACACTAATAAATAAATAAGTTACACCCTGTGTTATTTTTCTATAAGTCTATCTTAACTGGTCAATTTAGTGCCTCATATTTCTCTGTTAATTTTAAGCCTAAATGATTATGCTGATGTTTTTCTTTTCAAGGCACTATTATACAATTTTTGAATCTTAGAGAAGAAAAGAATTTTAGATATTGTACAGTCCCTCAAAACACATGTACACTCATAAGCGTATTTTATCATTATGAATAGAATTTTAACTTTTTGTTGGAATACATATTGAAAAGTCTTAAAACTGCTCTAGGGTGGATTATTTTCATTCTTTGGTAATAGTTTTTGAGGACTATCTATAGGAATGAAGGAGTTTCATTTTTTGTTTCATATAATATAAGCAATGTGGAAATACAACTTTCTTATTGTTCTATCAAGTAACTTGAGCAACCAAGAAGTCTGACTGAGGCAGAAACTATAATATCTTTTAGTATTGGTTTGGTTCTTCTTGTGGTTTTTCCAGTACATATAATACAACACAGTTGCTTGGCATAAAATAAGTGTAAATAATTGTTTTGACAAAAAAAAATCCCATACAACTCATTATTTTAGAGATATAGAATTTCAGGCCTAGAAAAATGAAGAAAGTTGGCCTGAGCGACACTGCATGATAACTCTAAATTCATTTGAAGAATAAATAAAGATGATTTGTTTTACTGATTAAGTCTTGTCTTTATAGCATATTTGCCTTGGAAGATAGATTGCGTGAAATAAACCCATCTAACTACTATATCTCTATAGGGTGTTTTGATTTTTTTTCTTTCTAATAGTCGAAAACTATATACTGTATTTAATGACTGCTATCATGAGATAATGTTAGTTTCTAAACATCATAATCCATTTTGCAGTAATCAATATATAATGAAAAAAGCTGATAAATTGTGTAGAGCTGGCCTCAAAAGGATCTTTGAGATATTCTATCAATACGGACAAAAATAACAGAATCATAGTCTAAAAAATAAAAATACAACTGTCCATGGTGTTTAATATTACAATTCAGTAGATGACAAGTTTTGCATATCTTTTTAATTTTTATCTCTTATCTTATAGTTCATATTTCTGCCTAAGGCGCCCTTTTGTAAAAACACCTATTGTTCCCCTTAAGTGAATTAATCTTGAGCAAATCTATTAGTAATCTTTTAGTAATTGTTCTTTCTTGCTGGTTTTGCTGCTAAATTAACCTACACACTAGCTTTTTCAATTTCTTCCTTGGCCTCTGCAGCTTTTATGTTTCTTTCCTGCACGATGTAGGTACTGGTCTATAATGGTGTTAGAAACCTCAATGCTCCTGTAATCATATTAACTTCTAAAGATATAGAGAACTCTGTGATTTTTAAAGCATTTCTTTCTGTACATTGAATAGCACTCATGTGGTAAAAACATTAAAATACTTGTCTTATCTTCATTTTCCAAGAACAAGACAAAAAATAAAAAATGAAACTGGTGTGAATATTTGGACATCCTGACAGTCAATTTGCATACCAAATAATGAAATTAAACATAGCACATTATCACAAAACTGCCGAATGATTAATATTATAGACCCAACATTGCAACATTGCAACCTGGAGGAAGGAGAGTTGGATTGACTTCTTCGGGAGGATTTGCATATGTAACTTCTCTAGAGCTTGTGTGATTAGTCAAGAGATAACTAGAAGTGAATATATTAAAATACCATGTTTGTTGTTCATCACAGATGTACATCTTTACCAGACGAGTTATCCATGACTTGGATAGAGGAAAAAAACATAGATTTGGAGTTTTAAAAAAGTGTCTTTAAATTATTGGAATAACTTTCATATATTTAAATTATTACAAAAAAAAAAGGATTTGAGTTTTAAGATCCTAAGATAACATCTAGGATAAAAGAGAAAAAAGTGTAAGTGTAAAGAAATAGATTTCAGTTCAATATAATCTGTATTTTTCATTTATTTATTTATTAGTCATTTATTGAGTACCTCTTACGTGCCAGAAGAATTTTACTATGAGGAAAAACAGTGTCAGGTCTACCTGTGAAACAGAGATGATAGGAAATATATGCATAAAGAAGTTAGAGCTTGACAATATCCGTGAAAAATAGTTAGATATTCGTGACACTAGCACATTTGGGTTATATCTCCTTTGCAATGAAGATAAATTAAAGAGATTTAGGGAAGTGAGGGGTGGAATCAGATTCATGATTTATTTCGTTCTTTTCAGACATTGCAGATGAAGTGTTTGAGATCCATAAGACTAGAGAGCAACCAACTTTTTAAGATACTATTTCACTTCTCCAAGTAAAATGTAATGTGTCCCTAAGTTGCAGCAGGAACCGATAGGATGGAGTAAAGGGTATGAATACCAAACATGTTCAAAGCAAGATTCAAGAGACTCAGTTACTGAATAAATTGAAAAAGTAAAGTGATTGAAATTTCTGTTTTGGATGATTGCATAGATGTTACTGTCATTCACCAAGGCATGAACCACAGAATGAGAAATAGATTTTTAAAAAGAAAAAAAAATACAGGTTAGTCTGTGTAATAGTCATTTTGAGATACCAGTAACACTTCCTGCATTAAAAAAAAAAAAATAAGGAAAATTTTTACAAGGCAGTTTCCTATAGTCACAATTACAAAACTTAGGAATAGAGAGAGTAAGTAAAATTTCATTCATATACTTTTCATTAATGAAACATGCTTTGGTGTTTGAGGACACACTCTAGGTCACATGTACACATAGATGCCTAAGTATGTAGGTCACATTAGTTAAAACAAGGAAGTGCGTTTGCTAATCTGTCAGGAGAAAACCCTCAAAAGTCCAGTCTGCTTTTAGTCTGAAATTTGCCCCATTTAGAATTTGTGTCTAATGTAGACTTTTAGCCAGGACAGCCACCGTAAGATTTCTAAGACCTCTCTGACACTCATCCCTTGAGGGAAGCAAGATCAGACTCTATTCTGTGTTTTCATAAACTGGGTCTACTGGTTACATCTCATGGCAGTCTGCATCTGAGACATCTGGTCTGGCCCCTGTCAAGGCTGCATTTATTTGTCCATGGATCAAAAAATGAGAGTGGCCCCTGAGGCTGGAGGAAGAGAGAGAGCCATGATGCTCAGACTCACTGTGACACCTGCAGACTTTGACCACTGTAAATCTTGGTGCTAACACCTTGTGTTTGCCACACCCACCTCAGCAGTTATGAATTTAGTCATCCTAGGGGATAATACGAGAAAATATTGCATTAGCCTTAGGTGCTAAAAGAAAATGTGGCACTTTGTATTTTCTTCAACTATTCCTCTGAAAGAGAATTGCATAATACGTTTTGGGGCATTCAACTGTTTTCCCGCTAGAGGGAAGATTTAACAAGATGGAGAGTGTCATGTACCTGAATCCAGAAGCAAGGCTGTCTACAAAAGATCGACTTCAGTGGGTGGACCAGTGGCCTCAATCTTTATTAAAAGAAACATAGGTCAGAAAGGAAGCCCCTACATGAATCAGGAAACCATCCTAAGCTACAAAAGTTTTGCTCAAATATGAACTATTTATTTCCTCTTAAATTCGCCCATGCTGTTAAAAAATCCCTGAATAGAATTTCTATGAAGAATTTCACATATTCTAGTTATAAACTTCAAGTAGCTGCCAAGTGGCAACATATGTAATATATGACAGATAGAGGAAATATGTTTTTAATAGTGTAATCAAAAGAATCTCTACTTCATGTGACTATACTTTCAAGTCATAAAAATGCATAATAAAATACAAACTGAAGGAACTTTGCTTTAACTCAAAACTTATATTACAAAGGTTTCTGCTAAAAAAATCAAGTAACATTTCCCTCTGTAATACCACAGCAATATCCCTGTTTATAACAATTGCTTGTCACACTTACCCTCCTGACTTATGGGAAATTGTAAAAGAAAGAGGAGAATAGGACGATGGAGGATAGATGACAAGGGATTTCATTGTTGGGTGGTTTTTCCTGGTCTAAGTATTTGGAATCCCAGGGAAGTAGGACAGAAAGCATCATGTCACTGTGGTTCAGCACATCTACATTCACACCATATATATTTCTTGTTTTATGTAGTAATGACCTGGAAATAGGAGACATGAATGTAGGAAAAAAATATGCCCTTTTGATCAGACTTTGACCATTGTAAATCTTGATGGTAACACCTTGTGTTCACCACACCCACCTCAACAGTTATGAACCTAGACAGACATCATGGGAGAATAAGAGGGAAACAGAAACAGTGCAGGTGGTTTCTTCCCCATCTCTTTCTCATTAGAAGACTGCTTATTTGGAATGTTACTCTTGTTGGATGATATATGCCAAAATGAAAACCTTTGATGACAAAACAGATGACTGGGCTGTGTAGTCATGCAATATTAGTGAATGGGCACTGGAATGCTTTTACATTTCTTTGCCTGTATTACAATATTTTTTTGAGATTTAAATATACCATAGTCTGGGACGCCTGGGGGGCTCAGTCGGTTAAGCATCAACTCTTGATTTCTGCTCAAGTCATGATCTCACTGTTGTGAAATGGAGTCCCATGTTGGGCTCCGAGGTGAGCATGGGGTCTGCTTGGGGTTCTCTCTCTCTCTCTCTCTCTCTCTCTCTCTCTCTCTCTCTCAAAATAATTAATTAATTAATTAAAAAAAAACAGAATAAATATGGGACACCTGGGTGTCTCGGTTGAACATCCAACTCTTGGTTTCAGCTCAGGTCATGATCTCATGGTTTGTGAGTTCAAGCACCACATTGGAGGGACATCCACTGTCAGTGTAGAGCCTGCCCAGGATTCTCTCTCGCACTCTCTCTCTTCCCCTCCCCTGCTCATCCTCTCTCTCTCTCTTTCTCTCTCTCTCTCTCTCAAAATAAATAGAGAAACTAAACTAAACTAAAATAAACTAAACTAAACTAAACTAAACTAAAATAAAATAAAATAAAATAAAATAAATAAAAATATCATAGCCTTACAAGGTCACAGTGCACTAAGAATTAACCCAAAAAATGGTGTAGCAAACTTGAAATAATTAAGAGTCTCTTATTCTTGTCACTGAAGCATGTGATATATCAACATATTTCTTATTCAAATAGCTCTCATTCCTCCAGTAATTTAATGTACTTGGAATGATGCATCCTACTTTTTAACCACTACAGAGATGAAAAATGCCAGCTTTCCTGGTCTCTTTCTCAACCTAAGAGCAGGTACATGGTTCAGTCATAACCAATGAAAGACAAAGGGAAGTCATCTGGGACTGAAGGAGAAAGATCTTTTTACCTGCACTCTCCAACCTCATCTTTCTTCCTTAAGGAAGTGTTACACTGCCCTGTAGACATAGGGTGTTTCAAGAGCTGTTGTCGTCAAACTGAGCATGATTTAGCAAAAGGACCAGAAAATCTTGGGTTCACACTGGACTTATCAAGTCATTGAACAAAACTATGGACCACCTGTCTACTAATATCCTGAGTCATAAAAGTCCTTATGGTCTGATACATTTTTAGTCAGGTTTTCTGTTACTAACTACTAAAGCACTCCATGTGATTCAAGTGGTAAATGAATTACTAAAGGGACCTATCATGTATCATCTGTCTAGTTTTGTATTTGGTAGTTTAAGGAGAACTTGGAATCTAAATGTGATCACCTTAGTCTTATTAGTAAATTAGAATCTCATTTATTTTCAAACTGAGATTTTTACAATTCTGTTCTTTTTTTAAGAGGATGGCCTTCATTTGAGCCTTTTAAAAGTTATTTTGTCAGAAAATCCAGCATGCAAGTGGAAACCAGTCACCTTGTCACTAGGTACATGAAAGGATAGGTAAAAATCACAATACCTTGTCTCTATATACTCTGTCTCTATTGTGCTGATTTTTAAAGAACAAAGTGTATGTCCCCAACTCCTATTGGTCCACTGGTTATTTACCTGTAAATCTGCATTACAGGAAAAATACTGGAAGGTAGAGGGCGAATTCTGCTTATGCTTTACAGATCTGACTCAATATGCATGTATGCATCTGTTCATAGTTTAATAAGAGAGAAACTACTTAAGACGAAAGAAAAAATATTCACAAATCGCCCACACCATTGAGAATTGCCAAGCTTACTGGCTGCTCCTTTTCACCTCCAGTTAGTTGTAAAGTCATAAGAAAGTTGAAAAGAAATTTTGATTTTTCTCTTATTCAGTCTTCTCATGCTATTTTATGAATTAAAGATATCCAGACTACAGGGTAACTTGTGTTAAAATGGTGATATAGAATACATATCTATCTATCTATCATCTCGTTGTATATCCACATATAAATCAATAGATAATCCTTATGTGTCTTAAACGTATTTGAGTTAGTCCTTATATGCTAATTGCATTAGTTGATTTAATCCTCACAACTACCATATGCGGCATCACCATTGCCATTTTACAGGTGAAGAAACTGAAATTTATCAACGTTTATTTATTTTTGGGACAGAGAGAGACAGAGCATGAATGGGGGAGGGGCAGAGAGAGAGGGAGACACAGAATCGGAAACAGGCTCCAGGCTCTGAGCCATCAGCCCAGAGCCCGACGCGGGGCTCGAACTCACGGACCGCGAGATCGTGACCTGGCTGAAGTCGGACGCTTAACCGACTGCGCCACCCAGGCGCCCCGAAGAAACTGAAATTTAGAGAGATAGTCTATTGAGTTCGTATAGCCAGCGAACAGTGGGGTCGGGATTTGATCCCATTCAGCCTGAGGTGCTAACTCACCCTCTTAATCATTGCATTATACACATCCAGGTGTGTATACAGTTGTTTTCTGATGCAATAGCTTCTGTTACCACTGTTTAGTCCATCCTCACTAAATTGCTATTATCAACTTTAAACAGTAGATAGGAAATTAATGTACCTAAATCTCAAGGGCTCTCTCAACATTTGTCCTTCCTGAACATTATGTCCCAACATAGTTTTATCTTTGATGTTCAAAGTTTAAGTTTTCCCGAGGAAATTTATCCAGAGCAAGTGTCCACCAGAGTAACAGACGCAAAGATTTACAGTGAATTTCATGCAACAGACCCTCAGTGAACTGTGGGGTATTTATAATGGGTTACGGCATTGAAATGTGGGAAATGACATTGAGATTCCCATTAACATTCCAGAAGTGGAAAGTAACTGCCTCAAGGTAATCAGTGGTATAACAGCTAATTAAATATTTCCCTGTGGTCACCTGGAACCGTGTGTCCAACATGAGCAAAGCTTTGAGTGACTAACTGCTGGCAAAGAACAGCCCAGAAAGGTCAAATAATTCTGCAAGCAAGGGTAAGGGGAGTTGTTTCTGACAGTTGTCCATACTTTAAAAGCAAAAGAATGTGACAAGCTCAAATCTTAAAATGCTTGCCTCAAGGCAAGGACTGAAACTCAGGGCCTTTCTGTGACTAGGCTAAAAAAAAATCTCTCTATTGTAGCTATGGGGCTGAGATACCAAAAAAACAATTTTAGAGATTAAGTCTTTAGATTGCTGAATTAAAAGTCAGTTGGATTTATAATCTTCTCTGTTTTCTTTCTCTTTTTTTCCCCTCAGTTTTCTGATGTAAAGTTCAAGCACAGCTCTAGAACTAATTAATATATCCTCAATAATTGGGACAATTAGGGTGCACTATATGGGAGAATAAGATCAGGTTGAAAGCCCAGATCTCTCAAGTCCTCATGAAATATCCTTTTTAAAAGCCGAGGAAATCCATGGTTCTCATGCAAGAGAAATCAAACAATCCCTGTATTGTTGAGAGACTACTGGCCATAATTGTGAATATATACAGCGATTGAAATGCGGAATTAGAGTAGTGAAGCTAAGAATTGGTCCCAGAAGGGTTTATAGGAATTTGCTAATTTGTGTAGTCTAAGCCTGGAAATTATTTGTAAGATTGGATTTCGAGAAAGCTTAGCCAAGGAGGGGGCTGAGGAACATAGTTTTGGATCAGGCTGGATTTATTGAAATAGTTACTCTCAACAGAGTTTCTGCATTTATTGAGCGAGCTTAAGAAGCCAGCTGCCGCATCTGGTTTAGATAAAGCAAACCTGGATCCACTTTGCTAACCTGCACTGAAAGACCAAAACTCCCCAAGGAGACCAAATACCCAGAATGAAGTATTACCACAGACTTTGAGATATTGCAATGCAGGATTGGCTCTTTTATGTGCATCTGTTCACTCATCGTGGTTATTATAGTGAGCATAGCAGATTGAAAGGTAATCAGATCACGTGGAAAGTTATGAGCTGCATATATACCTGACAATGAGCCCAGAGGCTACTTGAAATGAAATACAGTTGTTATGGTCTCTTAAAAGGGAAACTGTATACACATTTTACAACCACAAATACATACTGTGAATCTTTCAGTAGCTCTCCATAAAGAGACCTGAATTAATATCCAGAAAAACTTTACGAAGGATAATGAGAAATAACTAAACATTTTGGAAAGCACTGGGTACAAAATGCTAAGTACTACCGTGGCCTGCTGGGAAGAGGGAGTGCTTGTAGGGTTTGAATGATAGAGACACCTGATTATGACCTCAAACCCATCCTAGATTTTTTTTTTTCTTCTTCTCACATTCTGGGACTAGTAATCTGAATATTCTCATAAAATGGAAGAATTCATCACGGACTGCACTGTAAAGATCATTATTGAAGGAATGGTCAGGATGAAGCTTTTGTAGACTCCTCTCCTTACAAAAGTAATGACATATCCTCAGGAAACTCAAAGATATTAGTGCCATCGTCGAAAATCTACAAAATAAAAAAAATCCGAGAAATTTTAATTTTAATATAGATATATGGGAAATTTCCATATTATTGCTGCTCAAATCTTTAATTTGGCCTTTGAAAATTCCTGATGAGGCTCAGAAAATTATGGAATTATCGAAGCTTAATTTAAAAAAAAAAGACTTCCACTATATACACTATTCCTGACATTGTTATCTTACTGGGATAAAATAATGCAGTTTCTGGTTATTGGTATCAGCTACTGAAATCGTTTATTTTCCCCAGCAAAAACAATAGTATCCTTTTACTATTTGTATTAGTTTTCTACTCCTGCTTTAGCAAATTACTGCACATTTCATAACTGAAAATGACAAAAAAATACATTATCTTTTAGACATAAAGTTCAGAAATCTATGATGTATATGCAGCACCATGTTCCTTCCCGGGAGAATCTCTGTCCTTTCCGTGTGGCTACAGACTGCTCCCCTTCTACTTCCCTTATCACATCTTGTCTGACTTTGACCTTCCTGTATCCCTTTTTTAAGGACCGATATTATTACGTTGGGCCCTCCTGGATAATCCAGGATAATCTCTCATCTCTAGTTCCTTAACTAAATCAGATCTGCAAATCCTTTTTTTGCCCTGTCACAAAACATATTCACAGGTTCTGGGGATTAATATGTAGACATATTTGGGTGCCAATATTCAGTCTACCACACTTTTTTTTGTTTGTGGAGTTTGAATAGTGTGGCAGCATATCAGGATATTACCTCTGAAGTCAATAAAAACTTTTCATTTTTTGTTCTATCAACACTAAGAAGGACAAACAGTATTTGAAAGGCTAGTTAGAATTTTGAAAACATTTCAGTTTTCAAACCCATTTTCCAGATGTAATAAGAAATTGATATTTGTGTGTGTGTGTGTGTGTGTGTGTGTGTCCCAGACCAAGACAAAGCACTACAAGGGATTACTGTGAATGATTCTTTCTACTAGTCTGAATATTCAGCAGAAACAATGATTCTGTCTATGACAGAAAGGATGGAGACTTTGGCAACCATCATTCTCAAAATGGAAGAGTTGGGTCCTAACAATGGGGATGAAAAGCATGATCCTTTTGGTAGTTGATCTTTTTTTTTTTTTTTTTAATTTTTTTTTCAACGTTTATTTATTTTTGGGACAGAGAGAGACAGAGCATGAACGGGGAAGGGGCGGAGAGAGAGGGAGACACAGAATCGGAAACAGGCTCCAGGCTCCGAGCCATCAGCCCAGAGCCTGACGCGGGGCTCGAACTCATGGACCGCGAGATCGTGACCTGGCTGAAGTCGGACGCTTAACCGACTGCGCCACCCAGGCGCCCCGGTAGTTGATCTTAGAGAAACAGCTTTTAACATGCTACAGGGCTCTGATAAAAATTTAACATATGACCATATGACAAGGTGATGTTACCAACATCATTTGGTTGATGAGCACTATTATGGGGCCAATGCTGTGTTCTGCAAACCATTTATCTATTGAGTGCTATTTCTCTTACTGCCACAATATGCAAGTCCAGGAACCAAGGAGCAGATGTGGGAGTGGTGATTCAGTAAAGTACATTCTTTGACCTTCTCTAAAGTTAATCTCATTTTTGCCACTCTAGGTTTACTCCACCAAGGCATACAAAAATGGTTACATTATATTAGAAGGTGATAAGGGTGCCTGGGTGGCTCAGTTGGTTGAGCATCCAACTCTTGATTTCAGCTCAGGTCATGATCTCATGGTTCCTGAGATTGAGCCCCACATCAGGCTCTGCAGTGACAGCACAGAGCCTACTTGGGATTCTCTCTCTCTCTCTGTCTCTCTCTGCCCCTCCCCCACTCTCTCTCTCAAAATAAATAAATAAAATTAAAAGAAACATAAAAATAAAAAAATAGAAGTTGATAATATCTTGTAGCCCTTTTAGGCATTATGCCACCAAACCTATAGACAAGAAATAATTAAAGTCATTGGTAAGTAGGTTTCTGTTAAATGAAGGGAATAGAGTAGAATATAAGATCTTTGGGGTATACTATTTTAAATTAATATTTTAAGTTAATAAAAGAAGACAACTAAAGTGTTATCTAGGCAGGATCACCAGAAAATCAGATCCTTTAAAATGAAAATTTATGAAAGTATTCCAATTAGCTAAGTTTTTAGGCAAAAAGAAGGGGAATGTCATCAAGAGAAGGGGCACCATAAATATGTTATACATTTGGATAATTACAGAAGCAGATATTATGGTGTTTGCTTATTAGATTACACTAAAAAAACAAAACCGTATGTTTCCTCTTCTTTATCCATGCTATAAATAAAGGACACACTGATTATGGACGCATATGGCATAGATTATGGGGTTTCTAGAAAGAAATAAAAATAAGACAAGAAACAAGAAAAAGAATGCAAGTCATTCAGAAATCAGGAAGCTGTCGAGGTTACCTTGGGTTTATGGATGCCTCTCTTTGGCAGAGGCAGGGAGGAGATATGTATGTATAGATCATATAGATATAGATGATATGGATGTAGATATATAGATATAGGTTATATACAATAAACATTTATAGTCTATATGATAATGAGAAATATATGACATGAAAAGATGCTGTGTGCGTGTGTTAAATTGTTTGCGTGAAACAAAATGATGTTGTATTGGGGTGCCTGGGTGGCTCAGTCCATTGATTGTTTGACTCGAGTTAAGCTCAGGTCTGATTTCTCACAGTTCATGGAATGGAGCCCTGCATTGGACTCTGCCATGATGGCACAGAGCCCGTTTGGGATTCTCTCTCTCCCTCACTCTCTGCCCCTCCCCCACTCATGCTTGCTGTCTCTCTCTTTCTCTCTCAAAGTAAATAAATGGACATTAAAAAACATAGTGTTGTGCTTATGCTGTGAAGCCAAGAAAAGCAATGGATGGAGAACTTATTTTTGGAGGCACATTTTTCCTTCCTCTCTCATTCAGTCATAATGCCTCTTAGAAAACTACCCTGTCTGGTCATATGCAGGCTGCTCCTTTCTCTTTCAGGTCTCATGACTCAAGCTAATCAAGTTAAACTCTCTTGTGAAAGCTAATCTGTATGAGACAGACACAATCAAATAAAATCTTTGGGCTATTCTGTAGAAACAGAATGAAGAAAGAATTTGTGAGTCCTACACAAATCCTCAGCCTGCTCTGTTTCCTGCCTTTTCTTAGATTCTATTGTAGTTTTCTCAGCCACTTTTTGCCTTCAAATACAATTATTTTATGATAAAGTTAGCCAGAAATATTTATTCTGCTGTTTATAAGAAAAATAGCTCTAGTGTGCGAATGAATAATATCTTCAAAATTATAAAAATAAATGACTTAGTCATGAAATAAGGTTTAAGAAACATCTCGATTTGGATAAATTTGAGGTCTTCTGCATTTGGACAAAACAATTCTAAGTAAAGTGAGCAGTGTGTGTAGTCATTCTCTTTTCTCTTTCTCATTAAACATAACATGGAAGGAAGCACTTTTTGACTCCATGTATTTTCCTTAGTTTTCCTTCTTTCTGTGAAGTCCTTGTCTTCCACATCTTCATGTCGAAATGGCCATTCATCATTTAAGGCCAAATTCTCTTCTCTTCTTTCTTAGAAGAATTAATTATTACCTTGCTTGTATTCTTATATGTGGGACACAGATGTAAGATTTTGTTAGAGTTGAATATGTGTTCATTTGTCTTGCTCACTGGACTCTGTGTTCCACCAGGGCTTTATGAGCATATTTTTCATTTCTAGTCTTTAACAGATGCCTTGCACAAAGTAGATGGTCAATCACTGAGTATTTAACTAAATATTAAGAATTGACCTATTTGTCATCAAAATTGAGCCAGAATTATTTTGGAAATATGTAATGATTCAGAGGTTCATAAAAATTGCAAAGCAGTGTTTTGCCATTTGCAAAGACATGGATGGAGCTAGAGAGTATTATGCTAAGGGAAATAAGCCATTCAGGGAAAGACAAACACCATATGATTTCACTCATATATAGAACTTAAGAAACAAAGCAAACATGCAAAGGAAAAAATAGAGAGGCAAACCAAGAAAGACACTCTTAACTATAGGGAACAGTTAGTTACCAGAGGGGAGGTCGATGGGGGGATGGATTAAATAGGCGATGGGGATTAAGGAGTGCACTTGTGATGAGCACCAGGTGTTGCATGAAAGTGCTGAATTACTATATTGTACACCTGAAATTAATATAACACTGTATGTTAACTGGACTTATATATTTATTTATTTACTTATTTAAATTCAAATTAGTTAACATACACTGTAGTTTGGTTTCAGGAGTAGAACCCAGTGATTCATCGCTTGCATATAACACCCAGTGCTCATACCAACAAGTGCCCTCCTTAATGTCCATCACCCATTTAGCCCATCCCCCCACCAATCTCCCCTCCAACAACCCTCAGTTCATTCTCTGCATTTAAGAGTCTCTTATGGGGGCGCCTGGGTGGCGCAGTCGGTTAAGCGTCCGACTTCAGCCAGGTCACGATCTCGCGGTCCGTGAGTTCGAGCCCTGCGTCAGGCTCTGGGCTGATGGCTCGGAGCCTGGAGCCTGTTTCCGATTCTGTGTCTCCCTCTCTCTCTGCCCCTCCCCCGTTCATGCTCTGTCTCTCTCTGTCCCAAAAATAAAAATAAAAAAAAACGTTGAAAAAAAAAATTAAAAAAAAAAA
>NW_024412401.1:16240022-16310145 GCF_014898765.1 Herpailurus yagouaroundi | reverse complement strand
AAAAAAAAAAAAAAAAAAAAAAAAAAAAAAAAAAAAAAAGAGTCTCTTATGGTTTTCCTTCCTCTCTGTTTTGTCTTCTTTTTCCTTTCCTTCCCCTATGTTCATCTGTTGTATTTCTTAAATTCTACGTATGAGTGAAGTCATATGATATTTGTCTTTCTCTGACTGACTTATTTTGTTTAGCATAATACACTCTAGTTCCATCCACATTGTTGCAAATAGTAAGATTTCACTATTTTTGATCACTGAGCAGTATTCCATTGTATACACACACACGTACATATATGTGTACATATATGTGTACATACATATATATGTACATATATGTGTATATATGTACGTATATATATGTACACGCATGTACATGTGATATATATATATATATATATCACATCATCTTTATCCATTCATCCATCTGTGCACATTTGGGCCCTTTCTATAATTTGACTATTGCCAATAGTGTTGCTGTAAACATTGGGGTGAATGTGCCCCCTTTGAACAAGCATTTGTGTACCTTTGGATTCCTAGTAGTCCAATTGATGGGTTGTAGGGTAGTTTTATTTTTAAATTTTTGAGAAAACTCTATACTGTTTTCCAGAGTGGCTGCACCAGTTTGCATTCCCACCAGCAGTGCAAAAATGTTCCCCTTTCTCCACATCTTTGCCAATATTTGTTGTTTCCTGAGTTGTTAACTTTAGCCATTCTGACAGGTGTGAGGTAGTATCTCATTGTGGTTTGGATTTGTATTCCTCTGACGTGAGTGATGTTGAGCATCTTTTCATGTGTGTTTGCCATCTGGATGTCTTCTTTGGAAAAGGGTCTATTCATCTCTTCTGCCGATTTATTCCCTGGGTTATTTGTTTTTTGGGTGTTCAGTTTGACAACTTCTTTGTAGATTTTGGGTACTAACCCTTTATCTGATATGCCGTTTGCAAATATCTTCTCCTATTCCATCAATTGTCTTTTAGTTTTGTTGATTGTTTCCTTCACTGTGCAGGAGCTTTTTATCTTGATGAGGTCTCAATAATTCATGTTTGCTTTTGTTACCCTTGCCTTTGGAGACATGTCAAGTAAGAAGTTGCTACAACCGAGGTCAAAGAGATTTCTGCCTGTTTTCTCATCTAGAATTCTGATGATTTCATGTTTCACATGGTCTTTCATCCATTTTAAATTTATTTTTGTGCATGGTGTAAGAGAGTGGCCCAGTTTCATTATTCTGCATGTGGCTGTCCATTTTTCCCAGCACCATTTGCCAAACAGACAGTCTTTTTTCCATTGGATACTCTTTCCTGCTTTGTCAAAGATTGGTTGGCCATATATTTGTGGGTCCATTTCTGGGTTTTCTATTCTGTTCCATTGGTCCACGTGTCCGTTTTTGTGCCAGTACCGTACTGTTGTGATGATTACAGCCTTCTAAAACAGCTTAAATTTCAGAATTGTGATGCCACCAGCTTTGATTTTATTTTTTAACAGTACTTTGGCTATTCGGGGTCTTTTCTGGTTCCATACAAATTTTAGGATTGTTTGTTCTAGCTCTGTGAAGAATGCTGGTGTTATTTTGATAGGGATTGCATTGAATGTAGATTGCTTTGGGTAGTATGGACATTTTAATATTTTTTTCTTCCAATCCATGAGCATGAAGTGTTTTTCCATTTCTTTGTTGTCTTCAATTTTCTTCATAAGCTTTCTATAGTTTTCAACATACAGATCTTTTACCTCTTTTGTTAGGTTTATTTTTATGTATCTTTTGGTTTTCAGGGCAATTTTGCAATTGGTTTCTTTCTTCTGCTTCATTATTGGTGTGTAGCAACGCAACAGATTTCTGTATGTTGATTTCGTATCCTTTGCTGAATTCATGTTTCCATTCTAGCAGTTTTTTGATGGAGTCTTTGGGTTTCCCATGTAGAGTATCATATTATCTGCGAAGAGTGAAAGTGTTCCTTCTTATTTGCCAACTCGGATGCCTTTTGTTTCTTTTCGTTGTCTGATTGCTGAGGCTAGGACTTCTGGTACTATGTTGAACAACAGTGGTGAGAGTGGACGTCCCTATCATGTTTCTGACCTTAGGAGGAAAGCTCTCAGTTTTTCTCCTTGGAGGATGTTAGCTATGGGCTTTTCATGCATGGCTTCTATGCTGTTGAGGTATGTTAACTGACTGGAACTTAAATAAAACCTAAAAAAATTTTTTTTTTAATTAAAAATGCGAAGTAGCAAAAGAAAGCAGAAAAGGAGGACAAGCATGATTCAACTTCTAATCGCCAATATTATCCATCTCCCAGTAAAAAAGCAAAGTGAAGAAAAAAGAAATTTGCCTGTATACTTTATTCATAGTAGATAAGAAAGAGCTAAAGGTGAATTACTTTTCATCAGCAACTGCAAGATTTCAAAGCAAGTTGGCATATTTTGAGTATATTCATTCTTTTCCCTTGACCTATACCTGAGAGGGAACATTTTCAAAACCAGGAATGAGAGAGCTACATAGAGACAAAATTTCTTTTACTACTCTTTGGTTTGCTCTTTGCAGGTTGCTATATGGTATTTTCTTGTTTTGTTTTGTTTTGTTTTTTCAGCAAGTAAAGTTTATATGGGCAGAGAGGTTAGCACTAAGACAGAAGAAAGATGTAAACAGTGGAGTCATTGAACTTGTGACAAGGAGATCAAGAGGGATACTGTAGAGCAGTGATCTCCAAACGAAATCAATGCATTCTTAAGACTATGCAAGATCAACCACTGAAATGAAAAAAGAATATACAGTATCAATATGTTTGATATCTATCCATACCTATATCTACATATTAAATAAATTAAGTCTCATTTATAATTAATAGAAAACTTGATACTGAATGTTACCTTAATTTGTCAGGTGGCCCTGTGTCAAACATGTCAACAGACAGGAGGCAATCTGAGTACTGGAAGAGAAAGCTACAACTCAGGACTTCAGAGGCTTACGCTCGCTTTTAGATTCTTACAGTTTTTTCGGACATTGAAATTTACATGTTCTAAGTTAAGAAGATTTATAGACTATGTTATCTAATTTTAACTACATTTGCCCTCACAAAAAATGATTTTAAAATATTTAAAGACATACAGATTAGAAAGTAAACTAATACAGGTAGAAGCATGTAATAATATTATGGCAGAATTAACAACTTTTCTCTTATTCCCAGCTGTATTATTAGTAATATTATGGAATTAAAGATTTGTCAGCAATGATCTAATCAGATATTAGTAGAGTGTTGGGCCAAAAACATTGCTAGAGTAGTACACACATATCCACATGCACAAATTATACTGCCATATACAATCATTTTACTGATAGAAGTATATAGTCCAAACTTTTGTCTGAAAATCATTGGCTTGGAGGACTGGGTAGACTAAGACTAATTCTTGAAAACTACAGGAAAAAAGAAAGAAAAACAAAGAAAAAAAAAGACTGAGGGGAAGGGGTGAATTATTACAAGGAATAATAGAGAAAAGTGGAAAACACAGTCATCATAGTCCTGAGATCAGAAGAAACAACCAAATCAAGAGCAGAAGCAAAAGGATACTTTCATATTTAGTGTAGTAAAACATTTGCAATAAGGCTTTATATTACAAAGTATGTCTGTCATACCCTGAAAAGTATACAAGAAAGTCAAAGATAGGCAAAACAATGAGGTCCAAGATTAAGTAGGCCTGAGATATATTGACTTATCTACTCAAAGCTAGTATATTTTTAATAGCAGTCTGGTAATCAGCGATTAAAGGTATATGATCAGAATCAAACCAATCCATTATCCTTGTTGTTGTCGGAAAAGTTTGCTTTAATATTTAGTAGATAAGAAGTTATCAGTATCCAATAATATGACATGATCAGTTGCAAGCACTGCATTGTATCTGGATTTCCAATGAAAACACCCCTGTTTTGAAAAAGACTAATCATATCCTTCATAAATAGGAAAGTGACTGGAACTGTAATGTACAGTATATGACAGCTTATGTGGTGCCTCAGGAAGGAGCCCATCTTATCTGGCAACAAGTGGGATATAGTTATTCTGATACATGCACAAAATTGGTTATTATTCCTAGTTGTACAGACAAATGAAACTCCTCTATATTTCAGTTCAAAAAAAAAAAAAAAACCTTCAGAAACTAGAGGGTTTCTGGTTGCTATCTCATAATCTGTTGACATACATTGGTGAAGAGTATAAAACAACAGCAGAGATGTGGAAGATGGCGGCGTAGGAGGACGCTGGGCTCACCGCGCATCCTGCTGATCACTTAGATTCCACCTACACCTGACTAAATAACCCAGAAAACCGCCAGAGGATTAGCATAACGGAGTCGCCGGAGCCAAGCGCAGACGAGAGGCCCACGGAAGAGGGTAGGAAGGGCGGCGAGGCGGTGCGCACTCCACGGACCGGCGGGAGGGAGCCGGGGCGGAGGGGCGGCTCGCCGGCCAAGCAGAGCCCCTGAGTCTGGCTTGCAAAAAGCGGAGGGGCCTGACAGACTGTGTTCCAACAGCAAGCCCGACTTAGCGGCTGGGAGGTCATAAGTTAACAGCTCTGCTCAGAAAGTGGGAAGGCTGGAGGACAAAGGGAAGGAGAGCTGCTGAGCCCCCTGACGACAGAGCTCAGTTTGGTGGGGAACAAAGGCGCTCACCAGCGCCATCTGCCCCGCCCATCCCCCAGCCAAAATCCCAAAGAGAACCAGTTCCTGCCAGGGAACTTGCTCGCTCAGCGCAAACACCCAACTCTGCGCTTCTGCGGAGCCAAACCTCCGACAGCGGATCTGACTTCCTCCTGCTGCCACAGGGCCCCTCCTGAAGTGGATCACCTAAGGAGAAACGAGCTAAGCCTGCCCCTCCTGCCCCTGTGCACGTTGCCTACCCACCCCAGCTAAGACGCCAGATCCCCAGCATCACAAGCCTGGCAGTGTGCAAGTAGCCCAGACAGGCCACCCCACCCCACAGTGAATCCCGCCCCTAGGAGAGGGGAAGAGAAGGCACACACCAGTCTGACTGTGGACACAGCGGTGGGCTGGGGGCAGACATCAGGTCTGACTGCGGCTCCGCCCACCAACTCCAGTTATACACCACAGCACAGGGGAAGTGCCCTGCAGGTCCTCACCACGCCAGGGACTTTCCAAAATGACCAAGCGGAAGAATTCCCCTCAGAAGAATCTCCAGGAAATAACAACAGCTAATGAGCTGATCAAAAAGGATTTAAATAATATAACAGAAAGTGAATTTAGAATAATAGTCATAAAATTAATCGCTGGGCTTGAAAACAGTATAGCTGACAGCAGAGAATCTCTTGCTACAGAGATCAAGGGACTAAGGAACAGTCACGAGGAGCTGAAAAACGCTTTAAACGAAATGCATAACAAAATGGAAACCACCACGGCTCGGATTGAAGAGGCAGAGGAGAGAATAGGTGAACTAGAAGATAAAGTTATGGAAAAAGAGGAAGCTGAGAAAAAGAGAGAGAAAAAAATCCAGGAGTATGAGGGGAAAATTAGAGAACTAAGTGATACACTAAAAAGAAATAATATACGCATAATTGGTATCCCAAGGAGGAAGAGAGAGGGAAAGGTGCTGAAGGGGTACTTGAAGAAATCATAGCTGAGAACTTCCCTGAAGTGGGGAAGGAAAAAGGCATTGAAATCCAAGAGGCACAGAGAACTCCCTTCAGACGTAACTTGAATCGATCTTCTGCACGACATATCATAGTGAAACTGGCAAAATACAAGGATAAAGAGAAAATTCTGAAAGCACCAAGGGGTAAACGTGCCCTCACATATAAAGGGAGACCTATAAGACTCATGACTGATCTCTCTTTTGAAACTTGGCAGGCCAGAAAGAGTTGGCACGAGATTTTCAGTGTGCTAGACAGAAAAAATATGCAGCCGAGAATCCTTTATCCAGCAAGCCTGTCATTTAGAATAGAAGGAGAGATAAAGGTCTTCCCAAACAAACAAAAACTGAAGGAATTTGTCACCACTAAACCAGCCCTACAAGAGATCCTAAGGGGGACCCTGTGAGACAAAGTACCAGAGACGTCACTACAAGCATAAAACATACAGACATCACAATGACTCTAAACCCATATCTTTCTATAATAACACTGAATGTAAATGGATTAAATGCGCCAACCAAAAGACATAGGGTATCAGAATGGATAAAAAAACAAGACCCATCTATTTGCTGTCTACAAGAGACTCATTTTAGACCTGAGGACACCTTCAGATTGAGAGTGAGGGGATGGAGAACTATTTATCATGCTACTGGAAGCCAAAAGAAAGCTGGAGTAGCCATACTTATATCAGACAAACTAGACTTTAAATTAAAGGCTGTAACAAGAGATGAAGAAGGACATTATATAATAGTGACAGGGTCTATCCATCAGGAAGAGCTAACAATTATAAATGTCTATGCGCCGAATACCGGAGCGCCCAAATATATAAAACAATTACTCATAAACACAAGCAACCTTATGGATAAGAATGTGGTAATTGCAGGGGACTTTAACACCCCACTTACAGAAATGGATAGATCATCTAGACACACGGTCAATAAAGAAACAAGGGCCCTCAATGAGACATTGGATCAGATGGACTTGACAGATCTATTTAGAACTCTGCATCCCAAAGCAACAGAATATACTTTCTTCTCGAGTGCACATGGAACATTCTCCAAGATAGATCATATACTGGGTCACAAAACAGCCCTTCATAAGTTTACAAGAATTGAAATCATACCATGCATACTTTCAGACCACAATGCTATGAAGCTTGAAATCAACCACAGAAAAAAGTCTGGAAAACCTCCAAAAGCATGGAGGTTAAAGAACACCCTACTAACGAATGAGTGGGTCAACCAGGCAATTCGAGAAGAAATTAAAAAATATATGGAAACAAACGAAAATGAAAATACAACAATCCAAACGCTTTGGGACGCAGCGAAGGCAGTCCTGAGAGGAAAATACATTGCAATCCAGGCCTATCTCAAGAAACAAGAAAAATCCCAAATACAAAATCTAACAGCACACCTAAAGGAACTAGAAGCAGAACAGCAAAGGCAGCCTAAACCCAGCAGAAGAAGAGAAATAATAAAGATCAGAGCAGAAATAAACAATATAGAATCTAAAAAAACTGTAGAGCAGATCAACGAAACCAAGAGTTGGTTTTTTGAAAAAATAAACAAAATTGACAAACCTCTAGCCAGGCTTCTCAAAAAGAAACGGGAGATGACCCAAATAGATAAAATCATGAATGAAAATGGAATTATTACAACCAATCCCTCAGAGATACAAACAATTATCAGGGAATACTATGAAAAATTATATGGCAACAAATTGGACAACCTGGAAGAAATGGACAAATTCCTGAACACCCACACTCTTCCAAAACTCAATCAGGAGGAAATAGAAAGCTTGAACAGACCCATCACCAGCGAAGAAATTGAATCGGTTATCAAAAATCTCCCAACAAATAAGAGTCCAGGACCAGATGGCTTCCCAGGGGAGTTCTACCAGACGTTTAAAGCAGAGATAATACCTATCCTTCTCAAGCTATTCCAAGAAATAGAAAGGGAAGGAAAACTTCCAGATCATTCTATGAAGCCAGTATTACTTTGATTCCTAAACCAGACAGAGACCCAGTAAAAAAAGAGAACTACAGGCCAATATCCCTGATGAATATGGATGCCAAAATTCTCAATAAGATACTAGCAAATCGAATTCAACGGCATATAAAAAGAATTGTTCACCATGATCAAGTGGGATTCATTCCTGGGATGCAGGGCTGGTTCAACATTCGCAAATCAATCAACGTGATACATCACATTAACAAAAAAAAAGAGAAAAACCATATGATCCTGTCAATCGATGCAGAAAAGGCCTTTGACAAAATCCAGCACCCTTTCTTAATAAAAACCCTTGAGAAAGTCGGGATAGAAGGAACATACTTAAAGATCATAAAAGCCATTTATGAAAAGCCCACAGCTAACATCATCCTCAACGGGGAAAAACTGAGAGCTTTTTCCCTGAGATCAGGAACACGACAGGGATGCCCACTCTCACCGCTGTTGTTTAACATAGTGCTGGAAATTCTAGCATCAGCAATCAGACAACAAAAGGAAATCAAAGGCATCAACATTGGCAAAGATGAAGTCAAGCTTTCGCTTTTTGCAGATGACATGATATTATACATGGAAAATCCGACAGACTCCACCAAAAGTCTGCTAGAACTGATACATGAATTCAGCAAAGTTGCAGGATACAAAATCAATGTACAGAAATCAGTTGCATTCTTATACACTAACAATGAAGCAACAGAAAGACAAATAAAGAAACTGATCCCATTCACAATTGCACCAAGAAGCATAAAATACCTAGGAATAAATCTAACCAAAGATGTAAAGGATCTGTATGCTGAAAACTATAGAAAGCTTATGAAGGTAATTGAAGAAGATTTAAAGAAATGGAAAGACATTCCCTGCTCATGGATTGGAAAAATAATTATTGTCAAAATGTCAATACTACCCAAAGCTATCTACACATTCAATGCAATCCCAATCAAAATTGCACCAGCATTCTTCTCGAAACTAGAACAAGCAATCCTAAAATTCATATGGAACCACAAAAGGCCCCGAATAGCCAAAGTAATTTTGAAGAAGAAGACCAAAGCAGGAGGCATCACAATCCCAGACTTTAGCCTCTACTACAAAGCTGTCATCATCAAGACAGCATGGTATTGGCACAAAAACAGACACATAGACCAATGGAATAGAATAGAAACCCCAGAACTAGACCCACAAACGTATGGCCAACTCATCTTTGACAAAGCAGGAAGGAACATCCAATGGAAAAAAGACAGTCTCTAACAAATGGTGCTGGGAGAACTGGACAGCAACATGCAGAAGGTTGAAACTAGACCACTTTCTCACACCATTCACAAAAATAAACTCAAAATGGATAAAGGACCTGAATGTGAGACAGGAAACCATCAAAACCCTAGAGGAGAAAGCAGGAAAAGACCTCTCTGACCTCAGCCGTAGCAATCTCTTACTCGACACATCCCCAAAGGCAAGGGAATTAAAAGCAAAAGTGAATTACTGGGACCTTATGAAGATCAAAAGCTTCTGCACAGCAAAGGAAACAACCAACAAAACGAAAAGGCAACCAACGGAATGGGAAAAGATATTTGCAAATGACATATCGGACAAAGGGCTAGTATCCAAAATCTATAAAGAGCTCACCAAACTCCACACCCGAAAAGCAAATAACCCAGTGAAGAAATGGGCAGAAAACATGAATAGACACTTCTCTAAAGAAGACATCCGGATGGCCAACAGGCACATGAAAAGATGTTCAGCGTCACTCCTTATCAGGGAAATACAAATCAAAACCACACTCAGGTATCACCTCACGCCAGTCAGAGTGGCCAAAATGAACAAATCAGGAGACTCTAGATGCTGGAGAGGATGTGGAGAAACGGGAACCCTCTTGCACTGTTGGTGGGAATGCAAATTGGTGCAGCCGCTCTGGAAAGCAGTGTGGAGGTTCCTCAGAAAATTAAAAATAGACCTACCCTATGACCCAGCGATAGCACTGCTAGGAATTTATCCAAGGGACACAGGAGTACTGATGCATAGGGGCACTTGTACCCCAATGTTCATAGCAGCACTCTCAACAATAGCCAAATTGTGGAAAGAGCCTAAATGTCCATCAACTGATGAATGGATAAAGAAATTGTGGTTTATATACACAGTGGAGTACTACGTGGCAATGAGAAAGAATGAAATATGGCCCTTTGTAGCAACGTGGATGGAACTGGAGAGTGTGATGCTAAGTGAAATAAGCCATACAGAGAAAGACAGATACCATATGGTTTCACTCTTATGTGGATCCTGAGAAACTTAACAGGAACCCATGGGGGAGGGGAAGGAAAAAAAAAAAAGAGGTTAGAGTGGGAGAGAGCCAAAGCATAAGAGACTGTTGAGAACTGAGAACAAACTAAGGGTTGATGGGGGGTGGGAGGGAGGAGAGGGTGGGTGATGGGTATTGAAGAGGGCACCTTTTGGGATGAGCACTGGGTGTTGTATGGAAACCAATTTGACAATAAATTTCATATATAAATAAAAAAAAACAACAGCAATGTACAAAGCACTGACAAAAACATACAAGAAAATAGCAGACAATAGTAAGCACTGTTTTAAATATGCTATGTTGCCAATTCTCTTGGTGTCTTAGGAGATAATATTGTGTAGAAAAATATAGATCGTTTTACATTGAGTCAGAGAATATTTCAGAAAACTTGGGTTGAGAAGAAATTCTAGAGATCATTTGATCAGTTAGCCTTTGTTACATTTTTATTTTTACTGATATTTAACAGATGTATGATAAATATCTTTACCAGAATATGTATTTTAAAAAGCTCTGTTTTTAGTTCTAAAACAAAATTTCCAAATAATAAGAAAATATTGAGTGAGTCAATTTGGTAGTGGTAACTCTTAGATTACACATGATAGACAAAATTCTACTTCTTCCCATCAGTTATGATGCAAAGACATCTTTGAAGTACATCAGCACTGTTCTGTCAGGAATATCTTGCTGACATCTTGAAAATCTTTCTTGAATTCTCATTCATGCTATATTTCCAAACAGGATTTCATTTCTCATTCTTTTGTGTGCTTGACTTCTAGACCAATAACATCGCTCTTTTTCACTGTAGTATCATCTCTGTGCTTTGATGGCTGGAGCTTTCAGTATAAATGTGAGAGGGTACATACAAAAATGATTGGGCAAGAATATCAGAATGGTTGACTTGCAAGTGGAAGGAGAAATCACATACATTCAGGTAATCAATTATAAATATAAGCTCTTAAAAATTAAATTTCCCAGAAAACATACCTTCTCTACTTTATATATAGCAAGCATATGGCTACGGAAAATTTATATTAAAACAATCTAACAACATCAGCAATAACTTTTACCTGTCATTACATCTTCCAACATATCTTTCATTAGAGTTTTGCATTGTAAAATTTATCTAATCTCTCTCCATTCTATAAGAACAGATTCTGGCTAACAATAGAATGCAGTAAGCTTTAGTGCATCTTATCAAAATTTTCATTTCAGTATGCCCCATGGTAATATAATTATTAGAATATTGGAAGAAATTCACGTTCAGTGTACCCAAAGCTAGTTCACAGCATCAATTGCAGTAGAAATATGAGCAGAATATTTCATGCTTCTGTTCTCTCTTGAGGATAACACCTTTAGTAATTTCCATATGTCATCCAGTTAATGTGACAAACAAAGAAAAGTTGAGGATTTCAAGTACAATAACAGAAGTGAAAGATTTTGATTGACTGGTACATTATAACTCTTATTACATACTGTGGACCCAGGATGTTATAATAATTAACCTGTCAAGTCAATTGTTACTCTTCATTAAAAATGAATATAAGGGAGCAATTAATCTCACAACTTTAGCTTCATTAGGACATTTGTTTTTGCAGTTGGGTGCAGTTCAGTGTCTCAATCTAAAGGGTGTATCATTTTCTAATAGAAGGTTTCACCTTCATTATTTTGATTATGTACTTGAATAGCAAAATGTAAGCTTATGTAATGACTGGGTGAAAATTCTGTGTTATTTATAATTTGCCTTTTGAAATTCATTGTAGATACAAGAGATTTTTTCCCTGTTCCTTTTCTTCACCTTCACATTATGAGGCTATGGACTCAGAATTTCACACTCCTTAAAAGTGATTCTATCCTCTGTGAATAATGTCTCTGAAAATGCTGACACCTACAAAAATAGACACAGCTCAAGGACTTTTCTACAAGCCCAAAAAACATTGCAAAAAAATGTGAAATTAGAGTTGAGTTTTTCTTACATAGTAAAGGTTAGATAAGTAATAATAAAAAAAAATTGTGTTAGTAATAAGATTCCAACTTAGACTGTGGACTGATTGACTGTTCATAGTGATTGAAACCTGGCAGGTGAAAGTTACAGTACAGATCACAGAGATTGTGGTTCTGCCCTTTCTGTTCTAATGAAATAAAGACAAGAAATAATAACAGTTGGAAATCAGCATCTTCCTTCATTTTCTGACAACTAACCCCATAAATTATGAAATTAGAGAGAGAAAGAAGTCTGTATGGCCAGTAGACATTAGAGGGAAACATTGAAGCATAGACGAGCAATGGGAGAATAAACTCTAAAAGGCAGGCCATTTTCAGTCCCATCACCTTTGCTCAACCTCGGCATATACGACTCTATATGGGAAATGTCATGATATCCGTTGAGAATATATAAAACTTTCACTGCTGGCAAGTGTTACTTACAATAACTTGAGGATATTACTGCTGCTGTTTATGTGAGCCAACATGGAGTAATGGAAAAGTGCATTTACTTATTAAACAATCTATGTTTAGATCATATTCTCCATTTCTATCTGAGTCAGTTGACCTTGGACAAAGTACATAACTTTGGGTTTCATTTACAATATCGATTAGTTTGCTAAGACTGCCATAAGCAGTCTGGCTTAAACAACAGACATTATTATTATGTTTTTTACAGTTCTGGGTGCTGCAAGTCTGAGATTAAAATGATAGCAGGTTTGGTTTCTTCCGAGACCTCTTTCTTTGGCTTTGTCCAAATTTCCTTGTATTATAAGGGTATCAGTCAGATTGGATTGGGGCCCACCCTAATAGCTTCACTACTTTAAAAGCCTTATCTCTAAATACAGTCACATTCTGGAGTATTGGAGGTTAAGAAAGGCTTCAAAATAGGAATTTTAGAGGGACACAATTCAGCCCATATCTATGTAATTGTAATATTAGTATTGAAACTCTCAGAGTTTTAACTGAATTAAATGATTCAAGACACATAAAGTGTCAGCTAAAATTTCTCTTGTATATAGTACACATTCAACAGAAGTTATATTCTATTATTCCTCCTTAAGCTATTGATCATTTAACTATTGCATTTCTCAGGTTAAGGGTTGTTCCTTAGTGGCCCAACAATTAGAATCTAGCAATTGGAGGTGGTGGTGAAATGAGGCAAGTGAACGAGTTCCCTGGGTGAATCCTATATACCCTAACATTTATGAACTTCTGGAGTGAACCCAGTAGGAAAAGAATGGGTACATTTGGTCAGGCAGAAGATGAAAAGAATCAGAAGAATTTATTATTAGGTCAGAGGAAGACATACTAGTCCTTCAAAGAAGTTCATCAACACGTAGAGTGCCAATGTACTAGAGGTGAGCGATGGCTGGGACTGCCCAGGAACATCACAATGAGAATGTTAGTTAGGTTGTCAGGAATATTTAGTGACAGGAGTTGGGACCATCTAAGATTCAGGAACAGAACTCCACTACAGCAGGAGAAATTACTAAAATAAAATAACAGACACAAGTTGTAAAGGGGTAGGTTAATAAGTGAGTAAATAAATAAACCAGTCATCACTGTGCTAAACCTTTTTAGATGCACTGCTCATTAAGTCACAATTTTAGGCATGGAGTACAATTTCTGCCTTACACATGGGGAAATGGTAGTTTGGAGATCTAAACTTCATGAGGCCAGAGTCCATTATTTATGTTTTTGCACCCACCAAAAGACCTGGCATATGGTGAATAGTAAATAACTGTTCATTGCCTGAACAAATGGATTATCAGTTACCTTATAGTACAATGATGAAGCTAGAAATTAAACCAAAGCTGTGACTGAAGTCATTGCACCAGAAACAGAACGCGAAAGAAAGGGAAATGGCACGGTGTGCAGTATATGAGAAATAAAAATGAAAACAGCAGTAACAGAATTAAAAAGACTGTCTCCAGAGTTGTTGATTTCATCATTAGAAAATTATAGCAGTATATGCAGAGAGCCAAATAATGTGTCTTAAGTTATGTCTTTGTTCAAAAAAATTTTTAGAGAGAGTGAGTGAGAGTGCAAGTGGGGCAGAGGGGCAGAGGGAGAGAGAAAGAGATAATCTTATATTGACTCCACGCTCAGTGCAGAGCCAAATGTAGGGCTCCATTCCATGACCCTGGGATCAAGAGTCGGCCAACCGACTGAGCCACCCAGATCCCCTTCAGTTATCTTTTATTAATTGGTATCACTTGATTAGTCCTCTCTGAGAATTGGTTGTGCATCTATCTGTCAATCATCTTTCTTTAACACCTAGCCTATGTTTTTTATTTATCACTAACATATTATTATATTTAGCATATATCTAACAAGATTAGGCAGCATAACATAATGGAATAACAATGAACTTTGGAGTTAGTGTATTGTTAGTCTTTTGATGTTCAGCTCTAGTACCTACCAGCTTAATTACTTTGGGCAAAGTACTTAATGTCTCTTAACTTCAATTTGCTTTATCTATGCAAAGGAACATTTTATAGTTTGAAATGAAGGTACAATTAGATAATTTCTGTAACAAGCCCCACCACAAAGTAAATGATTAGCTAACCTGGTAACCCAGCAAACAAATGAAATAAATTTTCTGCCAGAATAATTTTTATATAAAATTGTCACTTTCTTCCATGACGCTCATCAGTTAACATCAACTTGTTCCTCTTTTCCAGAATTAAATTTAAAATAGTTGTTTCTTCAATTGTCATCCTGCTGCATTTGACACCAGAGCTCACCCTTCATTTCTGAAAATCTTTGGTCCCCTGGCTTTCATAGCACCATTCGTTCTGATATATTTTTTAATAGCTGTTTTTTTAATGAAGGATATACATATATATATTCATATTATCACGAAATTCAGTCATGATTTCCAGCTGTTCTTGAAAACACATCACATGTATTGGGATATTTTATAAAATAGGAGTTGTATATCCCTAACGAAGAAGTCAGAAAATTTAGTCTTAGTTTTTCTTGACGCTAGGAGAGTGGAGGCATAGAAATGAAGCTCTGCCAATCAAGTTGAACTATGTGGGATTTTAACTGGGAAGTGAGGAATGAGACTGTGTGAAGATTAGGATAAAAGCATTCAGCATAAAAGCACAAGATTGAGGGTCTTGTGGTCCATGGCCAGTCTCCATGATTGCACTTGCAGCTCCTGGGTCTTTGCTGGCACATTCCTGTGACATCGGTGGAGCCTTTCGCTGCATATTCCCTAAGCCTGAATCTCTAGCGGTTACAAATATCCTCGGAGCTACCTATTATCTTTAATCTCTTTTCCTGAGTAAACTAGCTACAAGGGTTTCAGTTGTTAGTAACAAAGATCAGTGACTGACACAATGTCCCTCAAATGACTATCCATGACGTTCTATATTCCAGTCCTGACTAAAAGTTTTTCACCATGTCAGCCAAGACTCAGAAGTTAATAACTGCCAAATATTTATTTCTGTCTTTGACATCAGTCATTTGAGCCTCACACATTATTTCCATTCATTTATTAGACATTCCCACATGAGTATGTATCAAAAGTTCTCAAACTAAATACATTCACAACTTACTCTCACTACATCACACATACAGTCAGATGTAATTTATCAGTCAAGCCAAACACGCTTTTTGTTGTGTTTTTGTGCTGTTGTTGTTTTGTTGAGGTGTTTTTTTTTCTGTTTCTAGATGTGATTGAGTTCAGTCTAAATTTCAATTTATCTTCTTTAACTGTTCTGTCCAGTAGCAATTTATGCGAGGATGCAAATGTTCAAAGTCTGTGCTGTCCAAAATGGTAGGCAGTACCCACCTGGAGCTATTGAGTGTTTGAAATATGGCTGGTGCAACTGAGGAGCTAAGTATTTAATTTTGTTTAAATTTTATTAAATTTATATGGAAGTTTCAGTAGACGCATATGGCCAATACCTTCCATATTGAACATTGTGGTTTGGTATTATATCCCTCAGCTTTGGTTTAATTTGCAGATGCAGCAAACTGTATTTTTATTCAGATTTGGTGGATAGAAATTTTTACAATAAGATTTGAGATTTTTCCTTTAGAAATAATGCTCATTACATTGTCTAGGTCAGCATTTTATACTGATAACTCTTTGGGTATTAACCACTGACCAGTTTTATGGCCACCTAACTGTAGTGTCCAGAATGATCGTTCTGAACTATTGATGTATGCCAAGTAAAACAATCAATAAGTTCCCTCAAGCTCTATGATATCTGTGCTAGCAAAGTTGATCATCTGAAACTGCCAGGTACATAGACTTTGTATCAAGTGAAAGAATAGATGTTTACCTTGCTTTTGGAGGAATTTGTAAAACTCCTGCCTGAAATAAAGTTGCTAGTACATTTCAAATTTGAAACTGCTCTATTTTTATTATTTTTTTTTTTTAACCACAGCTTAAGTAACAGATTTCCTTAGTGTGGGCTTTGGGGATGAGTTAGAGGTTATGCTTAGAACACCTGAATCAACTATTTGTAACTAATTGTGCTACTGGAAACAATTGGAAATTTAACTAAACAAGACTTTTGAGGACTTTTTTCTCTAAATTAACAAAAGTCACACATTCTTTATTATTCTAAAGATGAAGCATGGGCAAAATTTTTCTCTACAGAGTCAGATAGAAAATATTTTAGAGTTTTTGAGCCAAGAAGCAAAATCAAGGGTATTATATAGACATGTACATCGTCAGTTATAAATGTAAAAGTCTGATATACTTTTTAAAAAAATATATGGCCTATACTGCTATAGTAAGCATTGTAAATCTATGTCTGTGTATTTTTTGTTCATATATATTTGTTTTTGATGTCTTATTCTGTTCTTAAGAGTATTATTCCCTCATAGTCTGCAGAGCTTAATTCATTCTAAAGTCACTTAGAGATTGTTCTACAAGTCTAATGTATTACAATTGCTATTAATTGTTGGTGCTTTTCTTAGTTTTCCTCAGGAGGTTTGTAAATTTAATTTTATGACATTTTACTTAGTTTTTTTTAAGTTTCTGATTTTAATTCCAGCCTGATTAACATGCAGTGTTATATTAGTTTTAGGTGTACAATATAATGATTCGACAATTCTATACATTACTCAATGTTCATCATAAGTGTACTCTTTAATTCCCATCACCTGTTTCACCTATCATGAAACCCTTTTCCCCTCTGATAAACATCAGTTTCTTCTCTATAGTTAGAAGTCTGTTTCTTGGTTGTCTATTTCTCTTTTTTCCCCCTTTGTTCATTTGTTTTGTTTCTAAATTCTATATATAAGTGAAATCATATGGTATTTACCTTTCTCTGCCTTCTTTCATTTAGCATTGTACTTTCTAGCTCCATCCATGTTGTTACAAATGGCAAGATGCCATTAATATATATATATATATATATGTGTGTATATATATATATATATATCATGTCTTCTTTCCATTCATCTATCAATGGACCCTTGGGCTGCTTCCATAATTTGGCTATTGTATATAATGCAGCCATAAACATAAGGGTTTGCGTATGCTTTTGGATTTGTGTTTTTGTAGTTTTTGGGGTAAATACCCCGTAGTGTGATGAATGGATTGTAGAGTAGTTGTATTTTTAATTTTTTGAGGAATCTCCATACTGTTTTCCACAGTGGCTATACCAGTCCCACTAATAGTACACAAGGGTTCCTTTTTCTCTACACCCCCACCAACCCACTTGCTGTTTCTTGTGTTTTTGATCTGAGCCATTCTGATAGGTATGAGGTTATATCTCTTTGTAGTTTTGATTTGCATTTCCCTGATGATGAGTGATGTTAAGCATCTTGTATCTGTTATCTTCTTTGGAGAAATGTCTGTTCGTTACTTCTGCCCATTTTTTAAAAGATTTTTTAAAGTAATATCTACATGCAGTGTGGGGCTCAAACTTACAAGCCCAAGATCAAGTGTTACATGCTCTACTGACTGAGCCAGCCAGATGCCCCTCTTCTACCCATGTTTTAATTAGAATATTTGTTTGGGATATTGAATTGTATCAGTTCTTTATATATTTTGTATACTAACCTTTTATCAGATATGTAATTTGCAAATATCTTCTCCCATTCAGGCTATATTTTAGTTTTATTGATTATGTCCTTTGCTGTGCAAAAGCTTATTATTTTGTTGTAGTCCCAATATTTATTTTTGCCTTTATTTTCCTTGCCTCAGGAGACATATCTAGAAAAATGTTACTAGAAAAATGTTACCTGTGCTCTCTTCTAAGATTTTTATGGTTTCAGGCCTCACATTTAGGACTGTAATCCATTTTGAATTTATTTTTGTGTATAGTATAAGAAACTGATCCACTTTCATTCTTCTGCATGTAAATGGTTTCCCAAACCATTTGTTGAAGAGACTGTCTTTTTCCCATGGCATATTCTTGCCTCTTTTGTGTAAGATTAATTGACCATATAATTGTGGGTTTGTTTCTATTCTGTTCTATTGATCTATGTGTCTGGGTGGCAGCACCATACTGTCTGAATTACTACAGCTTTGTAATATAGCTTGAAATCTGACATTGTGATACCTCCAGCTTTGTTTTTCTTTTTCAAGATTGTTTTGGCTATTTGCATCTTTAGTGGCTCCACACAAAATTTAGGATAATTTGTGCTGGTTCTATGAAAAATGCTATTGCTATTTTGATAGGGCTTGCATTAAATATGTAGATTTGGGTCGTATGGACATTTTAACAATATTTGTTCCTCCATTCCATGAGCATAGAATGTTTTTCCATTTATTTATGTCATCTTCAATTTCTTTCATAGATGTTTTATAGTTTTCAGAGAACAGATCTTATATCTCTTTGGTTAGGTTTATTCCTAGGTATCTTATTGTTTTCGGTGCAATTATAAGTGGGATTAATTCCTTGATTTCTTTTTCAGCTACACATATAGGTGTGTAGAAATACAACAGATTTCTGTATGTTGATTTTGTAGCATGTGACTTTCTTGAATCTGTGTATCAATTAGAGCAAATTTTTAGTGGAGTCTTTCAGGTTTTCCACGTAGAGTACCATGTCATCTGCAAATAGTTTAAATATGAAAGTTTGACTTCTTCCTTGCTGATTTGGATGACTTTAATTTATTTTTGTCCTCTGATTGCTGAGGCTATGACTTCCAATACTACATTAGGTAACAGTGGTGAGAGTGGACATACTTAACGTGTTCCTGACTGTAGAGGAAAAGCTCTCACATTTTCTCCATTAAGGATGATATTAGCTCTGGATTTTACATACATGGCATTTATGATGTTGAGGTATGCTCCCTTTATCCCTACTTTGCTGAGGGTTTTTATTAAGAATGGATAGTTTTTCAAATATTTTTCTGCATCAATTGAGAGAATCCTATGGTTCTTAATCCTTTTTAGTATGGTGAATCATATTGATTGATTTGTGAATATTGAATCACCCTTGCAACCCAAGTATAAATCCCACTTGATTATGATGAATGATTCTTTTAATGTACTGTTGGATTCAATTTGCTAATATTTTGTTGAGAATTTTTACATCCATGTTCATCAGGGATATTGACCTGTAGTTCTCTTTTCTAGTGGGGTCTTTGTCTTACTTTGGAATCAAGGTAATGCTGGCCTTGTAGAATAAGTTTGGAAGCTTTCCTTCCATTTTTATTTTTTGGAACATTTTGAGAAAAGAATAGGTATTAACTCTTCCTTAAATGTCTGGTAGAATTCCCCTGGGATGCCATTTGGCCCTGGACTTTTGTTTGTTGGGAGAGTTTTGGTTACTGATTCAATTTCTTTGTTGGTTATTGGTCTGTTCGAGTGTTCTATTTCTTTCTGTTACAGTTTTGGTGGTTTATGTTTTCAAGAATTTATCCATTCCTCCAAGATTGCCCAATTTGTTGGCATATAATTTTTCATAATATCCTAAAATGATTTGTATATTTGTGGTGTTGATATCTCCTCTCTTATTTGTGCTTTTATTTACTTGGGTTCTTCTTTTTTCTTTTTGATAAGTCTGGCTGGGGTTTATTAATTTTATTATTTTTTTTCAAAAATCAAGCTCCTGATTTCAGTGATGTATTCTACTGTTTGTTGTTGTAGTTTTATTTGTTTGTATCATTTATTTTTGCTCTAATCTTTACTATTTCTCTTCTTCTGGCTTTATGCTTCATTTGTTGTTCTTTCCTAGCTCCTTTGGGTATGACTTAGGTTGCATTTTGAATTTTTTCTTGCTTCTTGAGCTAGACCTCTATTGCTATATCCTTCCCTTTTATGCCTGCTTTTGCTATATCCCAGAGGTTTTGGACCATTGGGTTTTCATTTTCGTTTGTTTCCATGTATTTTTTTATTTGTTCTTTAATTTCCTTGTTGACCCATTCATCTTTAGTAGGATGTACTTTAACCTCCATGTATTGGTGGTCTTTCCAAATGTTTTCTTGTTGTTGACTTCAAGTTTCATAGTTTGTGGTCTGAAAATATGCATGGTATGATCTCCGTCTTTTTATACATATTGAGACCTAATTTGTGACCTAGTATGTTCAGGAGAATGTCCCATGCACACTTAATAAGAATGTGTATTTTGCTGCTTTAGAATGAAATGTTCTGAATATATCTCTTAAGTCCATCTGGTCCAGTGTGTCATTCAAAGCCATTGTTTCCTTGTTAATTTTCTGTTTAGATTATCTGTCCATTGATGTCAGTGGGGTGTTAAAGTCCCCTACTATTTATTCTTGTATTTTATCAATGAGTTCCTTTATTTTTGTTATTAATTGTTTTATATATTTGGGTGTTTCAAGTTTGGGGCATAAATATTTATAATTGTTAGATCTTCTTGTTGGACAGACCCCTTTAATATGACATAGTGCCCTTCTTCATTTCTTGTTACACTCTTTGGTTTAAAATCTATTTTGTCTGTGGCACCTGGGTGGCTCACTCAGTTAAGCGTCCAACTTCTGCTCAGGTCATGATCTTGAAGTTCACAAGTTCAAGCCCCATGTCAGGCTCTGTGCTGACAGCTCAGAGCCTGGAGCCTGCTCCAGATTCTCTGTCTCCCTCTCTCTCTGCCCCTCCTCTACTCACACTCTGTCTCTCTCTCTCTCTCAAAAATAATAAAAACATTTTTTAAAAATTTAAAATCTAATTTGTCTGATATAAATGTTGCTACTCTGGCTTTCTTTTGACATGCATTTGCATGGTAACTGTTTCTCCATTCCCTCACTTTCAATCTGTATGTGTCTTGACATGAGTCTTTTATGGGCAACATATAGATGAATCTTGTGTGTTTGTGTGTGTGTGTTTTCGTTTGTTTTCATTCCATCACTATGTCTTTTGATTGGAAAATATAGTCCATTTGCATTCAAACTAATTATTGATAGGTGTGTATTTATTGCCATTTTATTATTTGTTTCATAGCCGTTTTGGTAGTTCTTCTCTATTTTTTTCTTCCCTTGCTCTCTTTTCTCATGATAAGTTGACTTTCTTTAGTGATGTACTTAGATTCCTTTCTCTTTATTTTTTTCAGGTCTATTGCTGTTCATTTGGTTTGTATATAAATAACATCTTCTGCATATAGCAGTCTATATTAAGTTGATGGTCATTTAAGGTTGAACCCATTCTTTATTCTTCTCCTCCCCATGTTTTAGGTGTATGGCATTATACCATACAACCTTTTATTTTGTGAGCCCCTTGACTGATTTTTACAGATATACTTATTATTACTGCTTTGTACTTCCTACTTTTCCTATTCTTATTTATGGTCTTTCCTTTCTACTCAACTATCCCTTTTAACATTTCTTTTGGGACAGGTTTAGTGGTCCTTAATTCTTTTAACTTTTGTCTGGAAAACTCTTTATCTCTCCTATTCTGAACAACAGCTTTGCTGGATAGAGTATTCTTGGCTGCAGAATTTTCCCTCTCAATACTCATAACATTCCCTTCTGGCATGCAGTGTTTCTATGAAATATCAGCCGATAACCTTATTGAGTTTCCCTTGTATGTAACTGTTTTCTTTTTTCTTATTGCTTTTAAAATTCTCCCTTTATCACTACTCTTCACCACCTTATTTTCTGTGTGTCTTGGTGTGCACCTCCTTTGGCTGATTTTGTTTGGGGCTCTCTGTACCTAGATCTGGATTTCTCTTTCCTTCCCAAGATTTGGGAAGTTTTCAGCTATTAATTTTTCAAATAAATTTCCTGCCCCCTTTTCTTTCTCTTCACTTTCTGGATGCCTATCATGTGAATGTTATTACGTTTAATAATGTCACTAATTTCCCTAAGTCTAATCTCATTTTACATAATTATTTTTTCCTCTCACTGCTTAGATTGATTACTTTCCATTACTCTGTCCTGCAGGTCACTGATTTTTTTTTTTTTTTGCTTCATCTAGTCTACTATTTATTTCATCTACTGTATTTTTAATTTCATTTATTGTATTCTTCATTTTCTAATTGGTTCTTTTGTTTCTTGTTGTTAAGGGTCTCATGGTGTCCCACACTCTTTTCTCAAGTCTAGTGAGTAACTACGATCATTACTTTAAATTCTGTGTCAGGCATATTACCTATCTCCGTTTTGCTTAGGTGTCATACTATAATTTTGTTCTGTTCTTTCACTTGGGACACATTCCTCTGTCTCCTCATTTTGTCTAACTCTCTGTGTCTGTTTCTGTTCAGAGACAGCTATGTCTCCTTCACTTGAATGTAATGGCCTTATAAAGAATGGATCCTTTAGTGCCCTACTATGCATTGTCCCCTGTTCACTAGAACCTGGCACTTCATGGGTATCTCCTATTTGTGATGCATGTGCTCTGTTGTGGCTGAGCCCCTTTTTCCTTCAGTCCAGTTTTCTATAGTGGCTCTCCTTGGCTGTTGTGGGCAGTGTTTGGTCCCTGAGGTGTTAGTGGGCTGGTCTGGGGACTCTTTTTTTAAAATTTTTTTAAACATTTATTTATTTTTGAGAGACAGAGTGAGACAGAGAATGAGCAGGGCGGGGCAGAGAGAGAGGAAGACACAGAATCTGAAGCAGGCTCCAGGCTCCAAGCTATCAGCACAGAGCCTGATGCAGGGCTCAAACTCATAGACTGTGAGATCATGACCTGAGCTGAAGTTGGACACTTAACCACCTGAGCCACCCAGGCACCCCTGGCCTGGGGACTCTTTTAGCTTGATTTGAGTCAGACCAGGTATTTACTAGAGATACAGTAGCACAGACCTGGAGGGCATTTTCCCTGGTTGTCCCCTGAGAAGCTTTCACTGGTGGACAGGGCCTATAGTCAGATCAGTTGTCTGTTTCCAGTCCACTGTGTGGTTATCTTTCCCTTTCTCTGGGTCAAGAGTCATATTGAGTGATGTTGGCCACTGTAGGGGCTGCTTGTTCACTACAAGTCTGTGACACCACTCTATATAGGCTCTGGCCAAGAGTATATTAGAGAGGGTGGATATGTCAAAGCACAGGGCAGGGGCAGTGATTTGGGGTGGGGAACTTGGCAAGCTTTTCGTGCCCCTGCCCTCTGTGGGAAGGGACCTGCTGTGGAGGGACTGAGGCAGCCTATCCAGAGGGGTAGACCCCTGGAAGCACAGCATGGTGGGGCAGGGAAGCCATGCCAACAAGTTAGGTAGTGAGTCATGCAGATGGCCATATGTTTATGTTGGAAGGCATGGGAGGAAAATGGCACTTTCCAGTTCGTTTGTTCCTAGAGGAGTTCCCCAGTGATTTCTGTCCCTCCTGTATGCCGGGGCTTCTTTCAAACTTCTGCTTTTATGCTGTATCTCTGAGCTGTTTGTTTTACTATATTTTTACAGGCATGGACTCAGTTTCCTCTCATCCTCCCAATTCTCGCAGAATGAACCCTGCTGTTTTTTAAAAACATGTTTTAAGTCCTGCTGGTTGAAAGAACTCATGAAATTTGAAATTTTGTCCCTCTGGTTTTCTTTTTTTTTTTTTTTTAATTTTTTTGTTATCGTTTATTTATTTTTGAGACACAGAGAGACAGAGCATGAACGGGGGAGGGTCAGAGAGAGAGGGAGACACGGAATCTGAAACAGGCTCCAGGCTCTGAGCGGTCAGCACAGAGCCCGACGCGGGGCTAGAACTCACGGAGTGTGAGATCGTGACCTGAGCCGAAGTCGGCCGCTTAACCGACTGAGCCACCCAGGCGCCCCTGTCCCTCTGGTTTTCAAAGCCAAATGTTAAGGGGATTCATCTTCCCTGTGTGAGCTGCCCAGTGTAATAGTCTGTTTCTCTCACCTCTCTGTGCTTGTGGTATCCCTCCTTCCTGCAGATAGTCCCATGAGTCCCTTTAATTCCCAATTGTATCTCCTCCCTTCCTACCCTCTTCATTATATCTTCTTTACAAAAAGTTGTGGAGTTTATTCTGCCAGTCTTTGGGCTGTTTTCTGGGTTATCTGAGTGAGTGTTATCTAGTTGTATCCATGGGACGAGGTGAGCCTGGGGTCCTCCTACTCTGCCATCTTCCCTGGAAGTTTCGAAGAATTTCTTTTGAAATGTTCCCCCTCAATATGAGTGCTTAACTTTTTCCTTTTAGGTTTTGAGGGTACTGCTAGTGAACTCCCAGTCCAGACTCAGGTATTCTATCAGTAGCTAAAAGCCTCTGTCTCATAGTAATGTTGTTGATATTCCAGCCTTCATGTTTTAACCAAGGGATAAATTGCCTGTAGCTCCATCTGCAATGATTTCTCCTGCAACCAAAGGTATACTGATCTCTATCAGCTGTAGTCCCAGGCAGCATTTCCAGCTTATTTTCAGCTTCCTTGATTCAAATGGTCAATTTTGGTCCTGGCCTATGCCCCTCATTGGTTTTTCAATATTTGCTATGAATGTGCTATGCTGCTCCACTCCTAGTTTACTTCTGTGCATTTAGAAACCATGGAAAACTTTTTTTTTTTTTTATTGAGGTTCTGTTGTTCTTAGTATTGGATTTATAGTATTATAATTTAGTTCAGTACTTTTCCTGGAATTATCATGATTTAGTTGTGTGGGAGTAGAGTTTCCCAGTACTAAGCTCACATCCTTACAAAAGCCTTTGATGAATTTTCCAAGATTTGCCAGAAATACTCAGAAGGATAGAAACTTTTTTCTTTGAATTGCATTTCTTTACAGATGAATAGAAGTTCTTCTGACTAGCCTCTGTGCAATTTCTCTACACCATTTAGAACCTTCTGGTTTACATGGCAGATGTGGCTTGAAATGTTCTTGTGTAAACATCCATCATAAATACTGTGATATTGGCATACAATATCTGTGAGTTCTCTCACCTTAAGTCAGATGGTGCATGAAGCAAATGTGGATCTTCCTTGCCTTTCTTTTTTTTTCAACCTTTTATTTTAAAGTAATAATAGAGCCACAGAGAGGTGTATAGAAATATACAGAATTGTCTGCCCTCTTTGCGAGTGTAATATAGTAGTGGATTTTCTTGCAATTTTTTTGTTGCTATCTTCCACATTTTCTTCTAAATAATTGATATACATTTGTACGTAAAGATAGCTGCGTTCAGGAGGTATTTACTTTTAAATTCTAACTTAATCTTTTAAAATTTTCTTTGAAGACCAACACTGTTTCTATATCGAGATATGCAAATCATTATACAGTAAATATTTCAAAGCTTTTGTTAATTTTAGTCAGCATCACTAAAAAACAATGTTGTTTATTTTCACACACACACACACACACACACACACACACACACAAGCACTCACGATTATACACAGGCTGTCTTTGGAATGTATACAAGTAAAACTGTATGATAGCATAGTGTTTTTCAAAATGCAAATTACTATTTTAGAGAAGACCTGGACAGTGAGAACACCATCCACCTTCCTGTGGACGTTTGAACAGAAATCGCAGGGTCCTCTGCCTTCTTTTCATCCTGGTTATGGCTCATCTCTTTAATATTGTTTGTCTTGTATTTTACCATATTTTTTTCTCTTTTTTTTTTTAATGTTGCTTTCTCTAACTTCTTTTTCAGTATTCATCATTAAGTTAATTAGTCTTCTGTCTTATAGTGCAATTCTCTTCTCCATCTCTATACAATACAGCAGTCCATATACCTAAAACACCATTCATTTATTCATTCATTAGAGAACACTGCATCAGTCCTGTCAATTAATAGCTATTGTGAATGTCATTAAGTCCCATGGAGCTAGGAACCCATAATTGGGAATATGTGCTGAACGGCAGCAATAGCTCTCATGTGGGAATGTTAGTACGGGATCAAAAAAGAAAGAAAAGAAAGAAAAAATGAAAAATTTCATATTAAAGAATATCAACATCCAAAATTACAGAATCTGTGTCCTTTCAGAATGTATATGACTTCAAAATTCCATTTGTGTTTTGGAGAAGTTTTGCTTAGTTATCAACTTTACCCAGTTGTAAAAATGTGTTGATTTTAATAGTTATTATTGCTGATTTTGTTTCGGAAGGGTCTCCATCTCTTCTTTCACTGAATTTTCTGCCAATAAGAATCAGAAAAGAAATGGAAAAGAGGCTAAAAGGAAAAGGTTTATCAGAGAGAAAGGCAGAGTGACATTTATTTTTAAAATTAAGTTGTAATAATTTATCTTGTTCACAGTGCAGATAGATACTGTCATACATTGTTCTTAGACTTACAAATATTTAGAAACTGTTTTAGAGGTATGGCAAATAAAACTTTAAAGTAATATACAATTACTCAAAAGGGCTTTTGGTAATGTGCTCAAAAGTTGCTTTTATAGGGGTTCCTGGGTGGCTCAGTCAGTTAAGTGTCTGACTCCAGCTCAGGTCATGATCTTACAGTTTATGAGTTTCAGCCCTGCGTCAGACTCTGTGCTGACAGCTTAGAGCCCAGAGCCCAGAGCCTGGAGTTTGCTTTGGATTCTGTGTCTCCCTCTCTCTCTCTGCCCCTCCCCTACTCGTGCTCTGTGTCTGTCTGTCTCTCTCTCTCTCAAAAATAAATAAACATTTTTTTAAAAATTTAAGAAGTTGCTTTTATACAAATTAATCTTAAATATACAGCATCTCCTAAATTTCTAATACACATGAAATATTTCCTTTATTTCTTTTTCTTTTCTTTTTTTGGTTCTGCCTGCAGTTTTTATTTTCTATTGTATTAACAAAGAAAGACTTTGGGAAATATAATTGCCCCAAAGAAAGAAATTGGGAATGTTTATCACAAATGTCAAGATGCTGCTTTCCTTATATGTAATATGTAAATTGTTAAATGGTCTGTTAATGCATAGATGGAACTCTATTGTATAGTTGTATTTATTTGTTGTTTACTCATTTATTTCTCATCTGATTAGCATCTGTGTTTTCTCTAAACTCATCTGAAATATTTGGTCTCAGAACTTGTGCGAACGCAGTGTTTCTGCCATTTATTTATAAGAAAAGGCTTTAAAAGTTTTTTTTTTTTTGAAAATAATACTGCCTTGGAAAAAATATACAGGTACACTTACAGATTTTTGCCATAGCCTTAGATAACACATACACACGTGAGATTAAATACCTCATAAAATCTACCCCATTCCCTGGGAATATAAAAAGTCATGTAAGACAGGTTAGGTGCATTTATGTAAGACATAGTTGCTACAGCTGTGCACATCTCAGCAATGTCCTCTTTGCTGAGGTAGAAAATGCCAGAGGCCAGCATACTTCATATCAATACCCACTGATAATATTTTGTACTTTAAAGAAACAAAAAATAAAAAAAAAGAACACAAGGGGGAAGAAAACAGGCCCTCAAGTGAATGTTCTTATAATTCTACTTTCATGTTCGCCCCAAACTAACCGTGTTGTACAGCACATGTCGTTCTACATCATTTTTCTCAGCTGTTCATTTTGATTGATACACTAAACCAAAATAGTTAACTGAGTAATAAAGTAGCCCATTTTTCTGAGTGTAGAGACTGTTGGAATCTTTGCTATCCCCAAGCACAACCGTCTGAAGCTGCCTCTGCAAATCTATCCCTGTGGGTGGCTTCTTGCAAAAAGAGTGTTATCTAACAACCTCACATAAGAAATGGAAAAGGGCAGGGGAGAAAAGATAAGAGAAATGTCTTCCCTATCCAGGGACCACACTTCATCTTGCTACGAGCTAATTAGTTTTTTCTTGAAATTTCTTGACAATACTCCTTATACCTTCTACAACTGTGGTAACTCAGAACTTCAAGGGTTTTTTAATGGTTTTTTTTTTGTTGTTGTTTTCTCTCTCTCTTTATAAATCACTAGTCATTGATGTAGGAAATCATTCTATTCTGAGCCTGATAAACTTGAATGGACTTTTTTTTTAAGATTTTATTTATAAGTAATCTGTACACCCGACGTCGGCCTCAAACTCACAACCCCAAGAGCAAGAGTCACATGCTCTATTGACTGAGCCAGCCTGGTGCCCCATCTCTAATGAACTTTGAATTACGTTTCACAATACCATTATATGAAGAAAAAAAGCCCCCTAGATATGAGTGTTCCAAATATGTTCTCACAGATATGAGTCTTTATATAGGAATATTAGAAGAATATGTCTTTCACTTCATAAAGTGGAATCCCTGATGTGCTCCCAAAATGGAATGAATAGAAGACTAGGCAAAAGGAAAGTATCAAAACACAGAAGGGAGTTCAGTTCACATAATCTCAGGGAGTTTCAGCAAAGTAGGCTTTTTTTATTTATGCTAAGTTACGTCCAGCAACAGAGAAAGCTTGAGACATGTTATTATTCCAAGAATGCGTTTGGGCCTGAACAACCAGAGATTCAACTGTACAGGGATGACCATCCTCTCCCATCCTGGGTTACATGAATGGAGGTCTCCAAAGACCTAAGGAGCAATGGCTGAACTATACAGTAACTCATGGAGAGCTGTAGGCCAGATATAACAGAGGTTCTGGAGCCATGTTCTGAATCTGGAAGGGCAAAAAGGGGTCAGGAAAGAGGAAGGAAATTGTGGCAGTAGAGAGGCCACTCAAATAGTTGCTTACAAGGGGATCAGCAAAGAAGGTTAGTCCTAACTACAAATTGGGACATAGTGTGGAACTTGGAGCCCAGGATCCAATAGTACATTAGCCCCCAAGCTTTTTAGAGAATCTATATTATTAAAGGCTACTTAGTGAAAGAGAAATGAGATTGGGGGCTATAGTTGGTATCTAATGCTAAGTAGTAGATGTAAGAAAGTGGCCAAGGGTAAGGAACAAAAATAGGAAATTTGGAGCTGGGGAACAATGTGGGAACTAGCAGCTACCTTGCACAAATATGCCATGACTGTCCCAGGCCAGAATAATATCACTCTCTACTTTTAGAGAGGCACAAATTGCCTTTGATTTTGCTTTTCTGAGTCTATTTAGCCTTGGAAACTGAGTGATATTGAGCCTGAAGGAAAGGCGTTCAGTAGCATTGAGTGTAAAGAACTAGGGGTGGCAAAGTCAGGAGCTAAGAATCTGGAAGGCCTTATTCAAAGCAAGGACACTTTTAGGAAGGCACCGGCCTCTCTGGTACTCTTCCTATTTACCGCCCTTGTAAATCTAGCTCATGCATTTGTAACAATTAATTCATGTGATGAAATATTTTATGAATATTAGTTGTATATTTTTTTTAACTTTTCCCTTCTATTTTCTTTATTTTGTATGTTATGGTAAATATTCTCTTTTGTTTTCAATTAGTTTTCTAGAATCTTCTGAATTCACAGTACATTATCCATGTGACTATTGTATTTCCTCCTCCTCCTTTCTTTTCTTTTTTTAAATTTTTTTAATGTTATTTTTTTTTTGTGTGATAGAGCATGAGCAAGAGAGGGGCAGAGAGGGAGGGAGACATAGAATCCAAAGCAGGCTCCAGGCTCTGAGCTGTCAGCACAGAGCCCGATGTGGGGCTCGACCTCACAAACTGTGAGAGCCGAAGCCAGATGCTTAACCAACTGAGCCACCCAGGCACCCCAACTCCTCCTCCTTTAATACCAGTCCTGTAATACGAAGTCCATTAGTGTTCATCTCCATTTCCTATAGCTGATAAAATATCTGACACACCATGACAATAAGTGGCCTACACAGCTCATTTTCTAAACATTTTTCTGTGTTTTCACACTTTTTTGTGCTTACATATTTTATTTACGTTTTTAATAAGATCTTTTTTAGGTTTATTTTTAATTTTGAGAGAGAGAGAGAAAGGGCAGGGGGCAAACAGGGGAAAGACAGAGAGAGAGGGAGAGAGAGAGAATCCCAAGCAGACTCTGCAGGGTCACCATGAGGATCAGACTCACAAACTGTAAGATCATGACCTGAACGAAAATCTAGAGTTGGATGCTTAACCAACTGAGCCACCCAGGCGCCCCTGTGCCTGCACAGACATTTTAATGCGAAGTTGGCAGGGACTTATCATGAGTTGTTAGCCCAGTGCTTTCTTAAAAAACAGTATTTTTTTTTTTTTTTACTCATTCATCATTGCTGCAAAGACTGTCAATAGTCCAAACTGATAGTGCTTGAGAGCTCCCAGTTTATAGGTTTTTGTTTTTTTTTTTTTTTTTTTTTTTAAATCCTTCTTACCTTGGCTGCAGAATCCTTAGGCAAGAATCTGAGAGAGCTAGAGAAGTCGGTAAATTGTAGCACTTACAAAACCTGACGTTGGAAGCAAGTTGTCTGGATCCAATTCCCACCTTGTTATCTTACTAGATGCACAACTTTGGGGGCCTTGGGTAGGTTTATGTTCTCTGGGCCTTAGTTTCTTTATTTGTAAAATAACATTACTGAGAGGATGTGATAAGGTGATAGAGAGAAGCATTTAGCACAGCACCTGGCAAAGAATAACACTTATAGGGCTTTCATTATTGCTGTCTTAGAAGACCAGGGGTATATAATCTTACACAATTGCTTTGAAATCTGTATCAAGCATTTTTTTTAAATTATAGCTCAATCATACTTGCAGCAACAGAAACCAAAGATATATGCCTCTCTTAGTTTTCAAATGATACTGATGATTCTAAAAGTGAATAGATGCTAAATACTGTGGTTTATTAGCATGGCTTTAAATTTTCTGTCTTTGGGTGATAAGCATACATCTCATGATCAATAGGGTTGTTTAAATCAAAACCATATTTATGATCAATCAAGACACCATGTATTTTAGTTTAAAAATATCAAAAGATGGAAGCCAAATATAGCATTGTTTGAGCCTTTGTTGTCAGCTTACCAAAGCTCATCTCCCAATGTGATCGAGCATAGATTTACAATTCTCAGAACAAATGGGGCTGAGTAGTGTGAAAGCAAACCAAGAGGCTTTGTTTAAATTGTGTGTGTGTGTGTGTGTGTGTGTGTGTGTGTGTGTGTGATTTTTCTAGGTTTAATTTATTTGGCATAATGTATCATTTTAATGTTTGGGTTTTTTTTTAAATCATAGTTAATATTTTTCTTACCGTGCTTGGACTTTGCTGCTCTTGATGGCTCTGGGCCAGAAAGATGAAAAAAAATACACAATGAGATCTCTAAAACACCGAAACTACAAGCTTTTATGTACAGTTTTGAGGTCTAGCAGGTGCTAGCAGAAAAGAAAATAGAATCCTTGCTGTCTCACTATTATAGAAAAGTAAAATCAGTGGCATGGAGAACGAAATCCCAAAGTCCACAGACTTCTACACATCTCTTATTTATAACAATACATCTACATTAGGTAAAGCCTATCCAATTTTTTATGACTTAATTGGCTCCCTCTCTTTGCATTTATAACACCAATCTACTTTCTGTCTTTCAACATATATCCCAGAGAAAGGAAATAGAAAATAAAACACATTATTCAGTAGGATTTCATTGTGCACTGAGGGTAAAAAGCAGGCATGTATAAATGGAAACACATTTGAAAGCCTTCCCAACTGAAATCTGGCAGGAGGTAAAGCACTTCATTAGGATTTGTAACATCGATGGTGAACTGCTTCATACAAAGTGCTACATTTGCGAATAAGGCACAAAATTGACTGTCAAGGAGATATAAGACCATAGCAGATTCCAATCCATTTTATACAAAGTAGTCTATGGGAACACTGTACCTCAGCAACCCCAAGATTTAGATTTCATAAACTGTTGGTAGAGATTCACCATTGAATCTTCATTTGGTTCTGAAATAAGTCCTCTTTATAATGACACCGTGTAAAGGGCACAGCTACACCCCGTTAGTCAATGAGCTTTTTACTGATATACTCAGAGAATCACTGGCAAAAAAGTAATGCGCATTTCCTAAATTTTAAACAGAGACATTGACATATCCTAATTTCATAATGGTCATAATTATATGTCACTTGGCCAAATGTATGGTTCAAGATAATGTCAAAGTTGCATTTTAGAAATCAGGGTCAGATGTAAACAGTAAAGCCTCTGATCTTCTGCTCATATTGACTTCCATTATTGACAAGCTTATTAGCATGTAATAAGTATGTTTGCTTGCTGAGTTACAGACACATGACTTGGAAGCACCTTTTAAAACACATCCCACTAGTCAGTATTTAACTGTCTCTTTACCAACCTCTTCCTCCAAACCACGATTCTTCTGCACCACTGACATTTCTTTTCTGGCTAAGAGTCAAAACCATAAGGATGACCCTGTCTTTATTACCAATACCACTTATGTCATTTCCTATGCCTCATGTCAAAACCCTAGGAATTTAATTATTTGCAGTGTATGAGGTAACATAAAGATTGGCTCTGTAAGACCTGTTTCCCACCTCATCCCATAAAAAGAAGTATATAACTTGCTATGTTTCCTTTTAGACTTGGATTTTAAGAATAAAAATCCTCAATATGATTTCTGTGCTTACAAGTGGTTTGGAAAACCTATGCCTCCATAGATTCTTGGTATGTCTAATTCTCCCTTTCTGAAGGATTTTCTGCTCAATTTTTACTTCAATTTCAACTGTGTTGTCAGAGTACCAGCTCCTCAAGGGACAGGAAAGATGTCTGGTTCTTCTGTATTGCAAAGTGATGTAGTGCCGGTAGCATAGATGTGTTGGATTTCATTTATGTGAATATTAAAATATAGTCTTGTTTTAAGGAAAAGGTACAGCTTACTTGTAAATGGTGGGGAATTAAAGGGGTTCAAAATTTAAGTGGCTTGGAATAAGTTATATGAGAGAACTACAGAGTACCATTGTTATTTCTAGGTAGTATTTCAGCACAGGCCTGGTTTTAGGTTGTCTTCCTGTGATTTTGAAACTTCCTTGTGGACAAAAATCGCCTGAAATACTTGTCAAACATACAGATTCTACAGAATCAGACTGTATAACAGAGAAAGTTTGGTAATCTTAGATTTGACACATAGGAGCAACTGTTCAATAGTGCTTAAAGAGAAATATTGAGATGTGTAATGAAAGAAGAGACTGATGTGAAAGCATCCAGGACCTGAGGGAAGAAATAAAAGTCATCATGAAAAACAGCTGGGAGTTTCTGCCTCAAACAGCACCAACGGTCAGTCATATTCCTGGGAGTTTTCATCAGAAAGATAAGTTTTACATCCTCTAGTGACCAACGTTTTAGGTTGACTAGAAGCAGATGGTGTGGTAACCTGGGGAAACCAGATCAATTGAAGGTCCCTTTTCCTTTCTATATCATGTGAATCACTCCTAAAATCTAATGCGGAGATGATTGAAAGCACAAAAATGGAGAGAGAAGGTGATTGGAGAGCTAGAAACTCCAGGTCTTTCAACATCTAGTTCCCTGAGGAGAGAAAGAGCATATGGTCACCAGGACATGTGGGACTTCGGAAACTGGGTGCTCCACAAGTCTGTAACTCAAGTGTCAGAGTGCTGACCAAGGCACCAGTCTTCTAAAGCACATCAGAGGACTAGCTATTGGTAAAACTCATCTGATTCAACATGATTCAAATCCCTTTCAGATTTAAGGAACAAACTATATCTTTTTTTTATCTTTTATCTTTTCATATCTCATTTTTTATCTTTGTTTTATCTTTTCATATCTCTTTACTCCATTTTTTTTCAGTCTGTCACATGTGAAAGGAGTTACAGAACCATGAAAGGGACAAGAAACTCAGTTATGGAAAGTAATTTATTGGTTATCTATTGCTGCATAGCAAAATATCCTAAAACATATCAGGTTAAGCCAATGGAGCTTCTGTGGTTCAGAAACCCACACGCTATGTAGCTGGGTCCTCTGACTCAATTTCTCCAAGGCTGCTATTAAGGTGTAACCTATGGATGTAATCATTTCAAGCCTCAACTGTGGTATGATTTGTATCCAAGTCCAATGACATGGTTGGTGGCAGGAGTCAGTTCCATGATGGCTGTTGGCCTGTGACCGAATGCTCTCGCTGGCTCCTGGCTAGAGGCCTGCATCAGTCTCCTCCCGTGTGGTTTCTCCATAGGGCAACTCACAATATGTCAGAGGAGCAAGAGAGGGAAAGCAAGACAGAAGCCAGAGTCTTTTTGTAACCTGGTCTTCAAAGTGGTTTTGCCCTATTTTATTTTTAGAAGTGATTCACCAGTAGAACCCACAAGTAAGAGAAGGGATTAACAATGTCGTGAATACCAAGAGATAGGGAGCCATTTTAGAGGTTACAGATGTTAATGATAAGTAGCTGAGGACAAGAGAACACTAGGTTTTGATGTAGAATCAAGCATAATGATGAACTGCTACCTATTAGTAGCAATGATAACTACTAACAGGTGGTGGTGGCAATTGTGATAATAGTTGTAAGAGCAGCAGTAATAGTAACACCAGGTCCAATGATAATAGTGATCTAAGAGAAAGAACAAATAATATTTAGAGCTTACATATTCTAGGTATGGGGACTGGATTTATTTCAGAGGCAGCTGGCTTTGATGTTTTGGAAAAAAAAAAAAGCTTGACTGGTATTTTTTTGTGGTGATATGTGAAGGCTTCGGGGCATGATTTGAACAAGTTTTTATACACTGGAAGCTAACACCCATTAGTGTTTTATAAAGTCACTTAAGTGGCCTGAGAGTAGGATGCAAACGGAAGACAGAGACTGAAAAAGTAAATTGTTCGGGTTAATAATGAGAAATAGATCAGGGACATAAAGTCTTACCTAGAAAAGGAAAATCATAATGGAGAATTGTTGAAAGGAAAATTGACCTGAGGGAAAGGAGGAAGCTTGTAATTTGGTTCTAGTATTTCTTTAGTATTTAAAATTTCCTCTGAGTTCCCATAATCATTTTTTTCTATAGGCAGCAGCTTGTGTTAGCAGTCCATGGAGAAAATGATGAAAAGTGTGCCTGGGGTGACACATCAGCATCATGGAAGCCAAGAGTAAGGACTGGGATCTGGCAAGGACACAGGCTGCTGAGGCAACAGTTCAGAAACAGACTTCGAGGGGGCACCTGGGTGGCTCAGTTGATTAAGCATCTGACGTCAGCTCAGGTCACGATCTCAGGGTTTGTGGTTTCAAGCCCTGTTTTGGGTTCTGTGCTAACAGTCCAGAGCCTGGAGCCTATTTCAGATTCTGTATCTCCCTCTCTCTCTCTGCCTGTCCCCTGCTCATGCTCTCTTTCTTAAAAATAAAAATTAACATACATACATACATACATAAACTTTGAGACCCAGTCAGGTTGCCTTTGATAGCCCACAGATGAGACCAGAATCCACACCCAACGATATCTTAGATCAGACTAACATTTCACATAGTGCCACACTGCTGGGGATGAGAGTAGGAGAGTAGATTCAAACTGTTATGATCAAAAATGGGACTTAAAATCCAGGAGCAAAGTAAAAGCAAAAGCAGTTGAGGGATCCTAGCATACTGAGGGATGAGAAAGCTCTCATTTGACTTGTTTAGGAAAACAAGGCTGCCGTTATTATTTTTTATTTTTTTAATGTTTTTTTTTTTTTTTTTAATTTATTTTTGAGCAAGAGAGAGACACAGAATGTGAGCAGGGGAGGGGCAGAGAGTGAAGGAGACACAGAATCTGAAGCAGGTTCCAGGCTCTGTGCTGTCAGCATGGATTCCAATACCCGGCCGAACTCAAGAACCATGAGATCACGACCCGAGCTAAAGCCGGACGCTCAACCGATTAAGCCACCCAGGTGCTGCGCAAGTCTACCATTATTGATGGGATTCACCATGAAACTTGTTGGACATTAGAAGAATTCTGTGCCTTAATTAATAATATCTCCTTATATGGTTTCACCACACCAATCAGAAAATGTTCCGAACTTTTTGCATTCTCTTCACCATCCATGCCACCTTGAGAAATTCAGGTTTTACTAACATTGATGACCACTGGAACTGTGTTCCTTCTACTTTCAGGAAGATGCTATCAAGCTTAAATTTTTTCAGTCTTTCTCTCTCTACCATAACTACTTTAATGCATATGATTGATTTTTTTTTTCAACGTTTATTTTATTTTTGGGACAGAGAGAGACAGAGCATGAACGGGGGAGGGGCAGAGAGAGAGGGAGACACAGAATCGGAAACAGGCTCCAGGTTCTGAGCCATCAGCCCAGAGCCTGACGCGGGGCTCAAACTCACAGACCGCGAGATCGTGATCTGGCTGAAGTCGGACGCTTAATCGACTGCGCCACCCAGGCACCCCTGCATATGATTGATTTTTAAGAAAATTCAAATTATATGTTCCCTTAAAAATCATGTATAATTCCGTTTAAAGTGCTCTTTATATAATTTCCATTATCAATAGATATTTTAGGAATAGCTTTATTTAAAATTTAAGAAAGGATGGTTCATGACTAGTTTATTCTACTTCACGTATTATTTTGTGATTAATTTCTTAATGTATTATTTTATACATTTAAATTTTGAGACTTTAAAAAAAACATTTATTTCTTTATTTTCGGAGAGCAAGAGAGAGCAAGCAAATGCACTCATGAGAGTGGAGAGAGAGAAAGACAGAGAGAGAGAGGGGGGGAGAAAATCCCAAGCAGGCTCCTTGTTGTCAATGCTGCAGAGCCTGAGGGGGGCTTCAATCTTGCAAACAGTGAGATCATGACCTGAGCCAAAATCATGACTTGGTCACTTAACAGCCTGAGCCACCCTGGCGCCCTGAGACTTTTTTGATATTAAAAATAATAATTCCTAAAAAAAATTAGATCTTGGGAATATTAGTTCCTGTCTCTTGGCTGAAGCAATAATTGGTGAAATAAACTCATGAACAGTTCATGTGATTTCAAGCTACTGAAGGAAACTAATTGAGGACAAGTGTTTAATGAAATCAGAATTGGCTGTGTTTCTGGATCTTTTTCCTGCTGAGGGAATGTAGTTAGTTGCTTTATACAACAGGGACATAAAATAGCCTCATATACAAACGAAAGTTCTAATAATGTTTTTTGGTTTTTTTTTTTTTTGGATTAGCAGTTAAGCAAGCATAAACACTTATCAAATTGTAAAGAAAAAAAAGACTTAAAAACAAATGAAAAATAATACTAATTTCAGTACAAGGATAGAAACAATGAACAGACAATGAATATGGAAACACTTGAGCTTTCCTATAAAGGAAGGGTAAGAGAAACAATGTAGTTAATTTACTCATGAGAGAATTATGCAAATGTGTACTAAATTTTCTTTGGAAGACTTATAATTGGATACAGAGTATAAAATACAGTCACAGTCACACCAGGCTAGCTAGCATCTGGGAACTGAGACTAATAATCATAATGCAGTTGTACTAGCTTTCTATTGCTGTGTAACAAATCATCACAAACTTAAGTGTTTAACGCAACATCCATTTATATCTCACAGTTTCTGTAGGTCAGAAGTTCAGGTACTGGTTAGCTAAATATTCTGCTCAGATCTCTCCAGGCTTAACCCCAGATGATTGCTGGATTTCCATTCCTTTTTGGTCATTAGGGTTCTCTTCCAAGCTCATGTGGTTATTGGCAGAATTCAGTCCCTGCTGCTATGGGTTTGATGTTCCCTTTTTCTTTCTAGCTGTCAGCTAGAAGCACCTTCAACTCCTAGAGTCAACCATCAGATTCTAGCCAGATGACTCTTCCCATAGGCAGTTCACCACATGCTTATTTCCTTTCTTTCAGGTCAGGAAGAGGGTTCCTCTTTAAAAACTCACCTGATTAGGTCAGCCCCAACAAAGATAATCTCTTTCAAAGTCAATGAATTAGAGATCTGAATTATGTGAAAATGCCTTTACTTCGCCATGATGAAGTAAACTAATCATAAGAACAATATTTCATCAGACACACAGGTTCTGTTCACACTCAACGGAAGGGGATGATACCAAATATACGCAATCGATGGCAGCAGTCTTGGGAGCTATATTAGAATTTCAGCCATTACAATCTGCCCTCTGGCCCCCAAAGATTCACATATTTCCCAAATGCAAAATCCATCCACCCATAAAGGATGAATCTCATCCCATCACAGTATTGGCTTGAAGTTCAAAACCTCATAATCTAAATCTAAATTTCATCATAGCTTCCACTCAGAATCCAAAATCAAATCTAGATATCAGCACTTCAAAATCCAAAATCTCATCATCATCAAAATCATGCTGAGTCGGATGCAGTTGAAGCTCCTGTTTGTAATTCTTTAGTATAGCTCCTTGGGACACTATTTGTCTCCATCTGTTTGCTTCCACCTGGTCCCATCCATTACAAAACAGAAATTTGTCTCATCTTCCATCATTTCCCCCCTTCCCAGATTTATTGAAAATTGTATATATTTAAAGTGTTCACTATAATTTAATATACATGGTGAAATGATTACCACAACCAAGTTAATTAATGCACCTTTTATTTCACATAGTTATCTTTGTGTATGTGTGTGATGAGAACACTTAATACCTGCTCTCTTAACACATTTTAAAGTATGTAATACAATATTGTTAACTGTAGTCACCATGCTGTACATTAGAATTTACTCATCTAGAATTTACTCATCGCATAACTGATAGGTTGTACCCTTGACCAATGTCTTCTTATTTCTCCCCCCAACACCCCCAGCCCCTGTAACTGCCACTCTACTTTGTGTCTATGAGTTTGACATTCTTTTTCTTTCTCTTAAAGTTCCACATATAAGTGAGATCATACAATATTGGTCCTTCTCTGTCTGACTTATTTCATTTAACATAATGTCCTCTAGTTTCATTCATATGGTTGCAAATGGCAGTATTTCCCTCTTTCTTATGGCTGAACAATATTCCATTGTGTGAAATATTTATTTATTTATTTATTTATTTATTTATTATGTTTACTTATCCATTCATTGCTTCAAGGCCAGCACAAGAGCATTTCTCTGAAATCTCTCCCTTTTTTAAAGGGCTCACCTGATTAGGTCATTTTAGAATTATGCCTATTCTAAGAGGCTATAAAAAATAAGGTCATTTCCCCAAAGCTATTTTAAACATAATGCATGCAGGTAGGAGAAAAACCTCCCATTTCTTATTTTTAGGTAGTTCAACTATAACTCTAGTATTGTCAATAAAGATTTATGGGATATGTAACTTTGGGTTAAGAGAGAGGGCAGAGGGTATGCAGATGGCACAGTGTGGGAAAACTTAGAGCATCTTGCACTTAATCAAAATGTATATGATGGGAGAGACCAAAGGGGAAACAAATAATAAAAGCCTAAACTATTAGTTGTACTTCAATATTTGAAAGAAATTAGGCAAATGTGATATATCTACACTAAGGAAAAGCCGTGTTTTAAAAGCACGATTAACTCTGTGTGGGTTAATGAATGCCAAACAGGAGTTCTTAAGGAAAGGAAAGAAGCAGAAAGTATGTTTTAGATAGAACGTCCTGCAAGACACAACGCTGTGTACAATGTGTTTAGAGACCAGTAGAGGAGGGACAGGGGGCGTATGGGGAGGTGGCAGATTATTAGTGTCTGTTGAGGTCAGATTAATCATTCCTGTTGAGATGAGGTTATGAAGGATCTCTACATCATTCTTCACAAAGTACGTATTTTCATGAGGGTAGTAGCTTTAAACATCTTTAAGCAGCTGAAGTGTTTTAAGTTTCTGAAACTTTTTCAAGTAAGATCTCACGGAATGTGGGATAGATCAAAGCAAGGTTGCACTGATGTTTAGTGGCTCTTAGTGTCCTGCCTGGGGAATTTATTTCGTATCTCAAAGACAAGAAAAGATAGAGACAAAACAAAGTTTAAGTGTGGATGCACTGATTAACCAAGTTCCTATCTATTAAGGACTTACATTTGTTAATACTCTGGAGACAAAGAAAAAGAAATAATGTTATTGTAGTAGGTTTTTTTTGTTTGTTTTTTGTTTTTTGTTTTTTGCAGAGGGGGCTGCCTAGTTCTTAACAATCCCCTGCCCACTGTTTTGTGATAATTGCCTCTGATAACCAGGATAGGTCAGCTTCCTCTCTGGGCCTCTGCCTGCCTTGTGTGGCCTTTCCCGTCTGGCAGAGGACATTCGATCTAAGAGTAGAAAACCAGCTTCAAATAAGACAATAGGATTTTCTTTTCCAGAATTTTAAACTTTGAACAAAGAGAGATCGAACGTCATTGACAGTTCTTGGCTGCCTCCTCGAGGAAAAGTGGACAAAGTCTACCAGGCCAGTCCAGGCTGCCTATTTTTGTGTTTTTGCATTTTTTTAATGGTTGGAGAAAAAAGTCAGAAGAAGAATAATATTTCATGGCACAAGACAATCCCATGATATTTACACTTCTGTGTACATCTGTAAAGATTTATTAGAGGACAGCCCTGCTCACTCATTTGCGCGTTGTGTGTAGCTCCTTTCACGCCACAGTAGTAGCATCTAGTAATGCAAAGGGACTGTCTGGCCCACAAAGCCTAAAATGTTTGCTATCTGGCTCTTGATTGAAAAAAAACAAAACGAAAAAAAAAAAAAAGTTTGCTTGCCTCTGCTCTGGTCTAGAGGAAAGGACCAGAGTATTTCTAGCTGGCCTGGCGCAATCCCTTTGTAAGACTTGTTTACACAACTGTTCTTTTGGTGACATAAACGATTTCACTGTCTTGCCATTAAGGTTTCTGTTTTGTTGGAGCCAACGGAGTCCACTTTCATTGCTTGCCACCAAAAGAACATTAACTAATATAATTATCTAATGACTTAGTCCAAGAAATCCATTAGCTTTGCATAATTATAGAGCTGGATTGACCATTTCAAGTAAATTTACCAGTAAATTAGTGAAAACAAACAAGCAAAATATTCATTTAAAAAAAAATACCCAACGCAGTGAAAAATTGCTTCAATTTGTCTCAAATGGACAGCTAAAATTGTTAATGGAATTTATATTGTATGAATGGGTTACTGTGAATTCTGAAATGATTATTGCTGTTTTCTTAAAATTGGTGATTTCTGGGGATCAAGACTTAAATGGAAAGCCTGTGGTTCCGATATGGATTCTGTCAGGACCACATGGCACAACAGGTGGATACACCATGCAATGCTACCTTTTCAGTGCTGGAGGGAAGAGTTGCTTTCTCAGCTTCGCATGACTTTGAGCATGAAGCTTAGTGACTCTTCAGATCACCCTACTTGACATTCTTTGTTTCTTATCTTTTTTCCTTCTTCCTTCCTTTTCCCACACCTCCCTTGTGGCCAGCAGGCTATTCTCGGCCTGTGCATACCCACCCCTTTTCCTGCCTGCTCTTTGCTCTCACCACGAGACCAGATTCTTCTTGCTTATTTTGTGCAAGTGCAATTTGAGGACACAAATTATTAAAATTTTCACTCATTGTCCTTTCTTACTAAACCTATTACAAGAGTTGTACTTCTGTAATGGTTTCCTTTCCCCCTATAAATCAACCACACTAGGATTTTATTTCTCAGGGCAAATAGCATCAATAATATAATAAGCCCTATCTGTGGTACATCTGCTACCACCAGAGATTCCCTCCCTTGTACTAACACAACTGCCTTTCTACCTCCCAATCATGGGTCAAACATGCCTTCCACTTTTTCACTTCTGCCTCTTCTGGAGGCAGAATAAGGGACACACAAAACGTGGTTTCCAAAGGTGTCGGTTAATAAAGACTACAAGAGCACCACCGGACACTTTAAGAATCTTGAATGTTTTCGGATTAAAAAAAAGAAGGATTACAATAAGCCTTACAGAGGGACACCTGGGTGGCTCATTTGGTTAAGTGTCTAACTTCGGCTTAGGTCATGACCTCACGGTTCACGGGTTGGAGCCCCGCATCATGCACTTTCGTGACAGCTCGGAACCTGGAGGCTGCTTTGGATTCGGTGTCTCCCTCTCTCTGTGCCTCTCTCTCTCTCTCTCTCTCTCTCTCCCAAAAATAAACATTAAAAATGTTAAAAAAAAATAAGTCTCAGAGAAAGTCATATAGGTATTGGGATGGATTTCTTTCATAATCTGATTATTATGGGTTCAAGACCCCAAAACATAAACGAAACTGTTTCTGTGGAGAGTGCAATTGCTCAACGTAAGGTGTTAATTCTACTTCTCCCCAGAAGTGGGGCCAACCCTCCTGGGCTCTGGCAGAAACAGGGAGAATGATTAAAAACAGCAAGACGGGGGCGCCTGGGTGGCGCAGTCGGTTAAGCGTCCGACTTCAGCCAGGTCACGATCTCGCGGTCCGTGAGTTCGAGCCCCGCGTCAGGCTCTGGGCCGATGGCTCGGAGCCTGGAGCCTGTTTCCGATTCTGTGTCTCCCTCTCTCTCTGCCCCTCCCCCGTTCATGCTCTGTCTCTCTCTGTCTCAAAAATAAATAAAAAACGTTGAAAAAAAAATTAAAAAAAAAAACAAAAAAAACCCCAGCAAGACGGTTTCTATCCTAGAATCCCCCAAGACCAAGAATGCAGTGTTGCACTTTTTCAGCCTATGATGCTGGGTTTTCTAATAAGTAGTGCTGCTACCCAACGTAATAAAGCAAATGTTTCCATGTGAACACAAAACTACATAACTTATTACCTGGCCAACCTGACCAAAAGCCAGGATTATAATGTATAAGAATTCTGACACATAACAATTTGGATTTACATGTATAAAGAGAATTTTAAACTCTACCTTTATTTTTATTTATTTTTGTCTTATCCAATCTAAGTTCAGACTCAGAATTGCCCTTGGGATGGCCTAAGGTATTTAACTTGGAATTATAATAGGTCCATTCTTCCTTTTTTACTTAACTCTTTTTAATATAAAAACTAGATTTTTCCTTCCCATTCTTTCTTCCTAATGGTAGTTGCTAGTAAGGTTTTTGGTTTGACCAGATTAATTTGATCAGATAAATTTAAGGCATGTTCATTCATTTAAAACATGCCATGAGACTGGTCTTTAAATATTTCAATAGTGCTTTCAATCTCAGGGATTTTGTTTTATTGAATGGGGTATAAACACTGGACCGGAGGAAATTGTCTATGTTATAAATAAAGAACCTATGGAGGAGGCCTCTTTTCAACTCCTTTTGCTATAGGACTGTACCTCTCCTCTAGGTGATTGAGATAAGAACCTCATAAAACATTACTTTAGGATTCTCATTTTTTTATGTATAAGAAGAACCAAATTATCATTATCATTATCATTATTATTATTAAATTTATTTATTTATTTTGAGTGAGAGGGTGAGAGCGAGCTCAGGTACCCGTGCAAGAGGGGGAGGGGCAGAGAGAGGGTGAGACAGAATTCTAAGCAGGCAGCACAGAGCCTGACACGGGGCTCAATCTCATGAACTGTGAGATCATGACCTGAGCCAAAATCAAGAATCAGACACTTAACCGGCTGAGCCACCCAAGCACTCCAAGAAGAACCAAATTATTCAGTAGCCTTTCGCAGCTCTGTATCTAGAGCTGGCAGCATCCTCAGTTGAAAGATCTTGTCTTTCACTTCACTAAAATATCCAAGAGTTATGTGTTCTCTTCCCTAATCATCCCTGCTCCTCCCCTGCATTTGATGTCACCTCATTTCTCCAAATCTCCACTCTACATGTGAGGCAGATGTGCCTGTCCTTTTATCCATTAACAAAATTTCCATTTTCTTTTTGCCTCTACCAAGTCAAAGTAGCACATCCCCTCTGCTAAAAATATCCACTATTATGCTCAAACCCATTCTCTTCACAAACACTATTGCTTCAGTCCATATATTGCCATATATCTCTAAGCTGGATCCTAGAACTATCTTTCCACCATAATATGCTGCTTTTCAAGTTCAATAAACTTTTAGTCAATACCTACTACCATATGTTCAATTGAATCAAAGTATCATTGATTTTAAGATGCACTAATATGTATGTTCCACTGAGGAGAAAAAAAAAAGATAAAGAAACTATGACATGTCATTGATTGTAAGATACATTCCAGTTTCAGAGATGTTAAATTATCAAGAATGTGCATTTTTTAAAAATTTATTTTTATTTTTGACAGAGAGTGTGAGCAGAGGGGCAGAGAGCGAGAATTCTAAGCAGGCTCCGTGCTGTCAGCAAAGAGCTTGACACAGGGTACAAAATCAACCGTGAGATCATGACCTGAGCCAAAAGCAAGAGTCACATGCTTAACTGACTGAGCCACCCAGGCACCCCATGAATGTGCATTTTAAATTGATGAATTATGCGTATGTTCTGCACTGAGGCATACTGAAGATACAGAAATGACTAAGATCATGTCACAGTTTTTGGAGAGCTTATGGACCTTTACACTTATTGCACTGAATGCTGTCTCAACAAATAAGGAAAATATTAAAAATTGAAAAATTTTATTCTATTGCATAAAGATTGCTAATTTCTGATTGTGCGTTTGCATCATCTATGAGTTTTACTGAGCAGTTTTTGATCAGTTGTTCCAAACTCTTCAGAACAATTTTGATCTGTGCTTGTTGATTATAATAATCCTAAGTCACATTTGTATGGCACTATTATTTACAGTGGATGATCTGACTTAGTGTGCAAGTAAATCGTGATATTCACTCAAGCAAATACAATTAGGAAAGTAAATATGCTCATAAACAACTCTTGAAAGCATTCTAGTTCCATGCATAAATGTCAGTGAGGACTTTGACTCATCTTTATTACTCAAGAATAATAGAGGGAGAAACGTGTGTTGCAGTTAGCTGATGGTAAGTTTTGTGGCTATAGAACTGGTGACTTAGAGTTTGGTTTGGAAAAGATGGAGATTATTCCACATGCTGGAAGAAATCTTTAGCATACATTGCACTCTGTGCTGACACTGAAGATAGTGTCAGTTGGAAAGAAAATGTTAATGAAGATATAATGAGTGAAAAAAGAACCAGAAATTCCTATTTCTTCTACCTTTCTCCCCACCATCATAGGCACATATGCAGAAAATAAACTTGTCTTTTGTCTTTATATTGTCACAATTCAGTTGAACTTGGATTGGTCACAGACTGGTTGTGCTTATATTAATCCTTTTCCTGATACTTATAAGTACATGAATGCTTTTTGATTACTGCTATTGTGACAATCCAGGGCTAAAGTAGAAAATTTACTGAGAAGCAAGGAATGGATACCCATGGATAAAGTTGTGGAATCGAAGAAGATTAGCAGTGGCAGAGATCCTCTATCAGATCTCTTTCATTTCCTTGGACCTGACGTGAAACTAAGAAGAATTTTGAAACTAGTTTAGAGCAAAAAATGTTTATGAAACAAGAATAAGTTAAACAGTATGCATTTCTGTTATATTTGAGCAAGTCACAACTAAGAAGGGTATGGCTCAACCTAAAGCTTAAATGTGAATATAGAATATTTCAAACTAAATCTAACATTTCTTGTATACCTACTCTTTATAATGTGTGCGTATTTCTCAATGATATCCATGGCAGATAAGTGTATTCAAGAGGAGGATCTGTTTGTTTTTCTATATTCCTGTATAAGTATATAGTTGAGCAAGCTTAACTTAGTTCTTAGCTCCATTGGTAATAATTCATCAGATATTAGCAAAAGTGAATGTCTGTGATGAAACTCTCATAAATTGTTAGTTTGAAAACTTGTTACTAATAAAATTCATAAAGTCAGAATAATTTATCAAATTATGACTTTTAAAATGAAGGGCCTCTTAAATAGCATTGGATTTTTTATTCTAATATCTAATGTTATATTACCTTGACTCAACTTTTAAACTATGGAATGCATTTTATTTATTGTTACTATTAAAATACAAATCTACTTTAACTTTGTGACATTAGACAAAGTAATAGAAATCGTTTCTGATATTTTATAGTAAATTCTACTTAATGCTTTTACTGTTTCTTCCTGCCAGTATATTTAAGGCAATATCTCTCTGAGCCTCTTTCTGAGTCTACATTAAATCAGAGAAAACATACATACTTAGATACAAGGTAGAAACCTATTCTCGGGGCAGACGTAAGGAGAATTAACCAACAGTCCTTAAAAAAAAAGTGTGTGTGTGTGTGTGTGTGTGTGTGTGTGTGTGTGTGTGAGTGTATCAGCTCTTCTTTCTTTTATCACTCAGCTTAGTTTTCCTTGTAAGGGGATACGAGGTATATCTAGGCGGTCCTATTTGCATTTCATTTTTTATATAAAGGGAATCACATTTAATTCCTCTAAAAGGAGTTTCATAAACAGAAAAATCATGTTTGTGCAAAAAAACTATTTAACTTACTTTTGTGTAGAGGTGCTTGATGGACATCTTTAAGACTGAAATCAAATGCATACCCTTGAAAAGACCCAAAACCTTCCCTGTTGCAGATGATCCAGTCTCAAAGGAAGTATGTTATTCTTCCCCTGAGTCTTTTGGTGGTTCTACTGAAATTGTTTTTTAAAAACTTCTAATTCTATGTTTATAGCCATATTATGCCGTATTCTTATGATAAGTCACATCAATAATTTTTTTCAAAAAAATATTGAAAGATTAAATAACAAAATGAAATATACTTCCTTAATCCAGTACTTTTTAAATGGTGTTGTTAAAGTACCTCTATCAGCAAAGTAAATGCCTGCTCCAATTTAGTGTCAAGCTTCTCCTGGGAGTAAAGGATGGCTTTGAATGCTAGGTTTCATTTTGGAGAATGCAGAGGAAGTTTGCATTTTATCCCATGCCATCTTAGGGATAATTTACTATAAAATCAACTTTGCAGTTGTTTTATCTTCTCAAGGAGGATGGACCAGTGTATACAGTCATTGAGACACTCTGTCTCAGACACTCAGTAATGTGGACAAAGAAAAAAGATAATTGGTGTTGAAAATGACTACAGTCAAAATATACCTATAGCCTGATGATTTTGTTAACTATTTGCAAGTGACCCTATAATAGGTAGAAATGAATTGAATCCTATACAGTGTATATTTTAATAATACCATTGTGTTCAAAAATAGGGGGAGACATTTGATGTCACACTGCATTCTAGTCTACATTTCATGGATGAAGACAAAGATCATCTAAAACAGCGTTTGCAATCTTTATAACAATATGTATATCATTTCATTTCTTTTGCTTCTTACTGGAAAAGCAATTCAGTGAGTCCTACGTATCATTATTGTGCATGAAAAACACACAGTAAGTGACACTACATAGTTGATGTCTTTATTATAGCATTGACAAAAATACTGAGATGAGAATACCATGTAGTTTTTACTCAGAGATTGATTCATCGAGCATTTACTTTATCCCCTGTTAGTATATTAGGAAAGTTCACTAATTCTTTTGTATCCCTATACTGTCATTTGTGAAGGGTAGAAGTGGACAGGTTTGGAAAATACTGAAAATAATAATTATCAGCTCAAAAATTAATGCATTGAACTTCCATTTGTGGCAGTAAGGCAGACTAGACATTCTGAATATTCTTTTCAATGTGAAACACCTAGATGTTAGATAACCTAAAACAAACTTTTAAATGCATTGCTGAAATATTTCCTAAGTAATTTTTCTTAATCTCTGTTGTTTTTTCCATCTTGGAATCAAATTACACATATATTTAACTTGATACTGTGCTACAAGCGACTAAGACACTTCATATTTTTCAATCTCCTTGCTGTCTGTTGTTCAGAATGGGAACTTTATATCAATACATCTTCAAGTTTAGTAAATATTTTGTAGTCTTCCTTGCTGTGAAGTTCAATGAAGTTTTCAACTCAGAAAATTGAACTTTTCAAGTGTAGACTTTTGTTTTGTTTTGTTTTAATTTACATTTTTACGTTTAATTTCCACAGTTTATTCATTATGATCCTCTTTTCCCCTACTTTCTTGAACACATTATAATAATTGATTCAAATTCACTGTCTTCTAATTTAAAAATCTCAGAAACTCTTGGTCTTTTCTGTTGACTGCTTTTATTCTTGATTATAGGTCATGTTTTTCTGCTTCATCATATATCCAGTAAATTGTTATTTTATGATGGTGATTTGAATGATATATTGTAAGGTGTCTGGATTATGTCTTCTTGTTCCGAGAAGTATCGAGATCTGTTTCTGCTGGTGGTTAAATTACTGGAAGATCCTTTTGCTCCTCCCAGAGGGATTTAATTGTTTGCTAGAGCAAGGCTACAATGATTTGAGGTTCTGTCTTAGGCAGTGGCCATTATTCCTGGTTGTGCTCAGTCCTATTAGTCATGCATTTATTTTGGGATTTAATCTCACTGTACTAAGTGGTCAGTGAGGACTCTCCCCTTCTACTGGGTCAGAACTCCAATATCCCCTATGATGTATAAGCTCTGGTATCATCGTTGTTTTCAGCCAGAAGTAAATGTTATCTATAAGGTCTCACAGAGTCTTTGCATTCACTTAAGAAGCACAGTTTTTAATGAACTAATTATGGTGAATTTCCATGCAAATTCTGTATACCATAATGTACTGCTCTGTCTTTCCCTGGAATCCTATTATTTTAGTGGGAAGGGAGTCTAATTTCTATCTCCTTAGTGCAGCCCACGTGTTCCTTAACTCATTGCAAAAAATTGGCCCCATGCAGGAGGTTAAGATGATTCACATGGGGCTTACCCCTTGTGTTTTCGTTTGTATGAAAATCATAGTCTTATGCTGCCTGTTGTTCATTTCCTAACAGCAGTTGTCTCAAATATTTTGTCCAGTATTAACATTTATTTTTTTTCCCCAGAAAAGTAAGTCTAATACAAATTTCTGTGTCATGGCTGGAAGCAGAAGACTTCTGCTGGCTATTTTTTGAAAATCATATATCGGTTATATAGGAAGACATTTTGTATACCTTTGCTCAGTAAAACTCTCTTGGCATCATCAGAATCCTCAAATAACCTCAGTCCAGAATAGCTTCTAAGTATGTTTTTTGGATAAACTAGCTAAGCATAATTTCTCATTAGTGCTGTTTTTCAAATTTTGTCAACGTATATCCCTAAAATCATTGCTTATAAAAAAAGAGCCTTGAAGAACAGAATTATAGCATAATTGCCTGTATTTGGAGGCCTAATGGCCCTCTTCTAAATTTGGTTCATTACAAATTAAATTTCTTCTTTAAGAAAAATAAGGAAATGTTTTTTGCTGCTTTGTTTTAGTCTTGGCCCATCAAGAAGCCTTCACTGCCTCAGGCGGGGAAGAATGCTAATACTTGGAAAAGGTCATTTAGTTTTCTTCATTAAGACCACGAAATCAAATTGGATCTAAATGGTTCTTTACTTGAAGATAATCCATCTAAGATGATCTTTATATGATCATTTTAAAGGGCCTCTAGATCACTTATGAAAAAATAGCATGATTTTGTGTGTGTGACTAATTTTATCAGTTTAAATAAGTTAGATCCTTTTAAGACACAAATACAGACACTTTGCTGATATTCAGAGACTTTTATAGGTTTTTCATGACTGTTTTTCATGATAAAGCAAAACCATTCAGAGCCTGGTTATACCACTTTAAAAATAATATTAACTCTGAATTGGCCAGTGTTATATAAGTAGATATTTCATGTCTTCAAAACTGAAGTATTCTAAATCAAATTCAGGTAAGAGGCTGGTTATTGGAAACAGGTGTCATTTAAGCTGATTTATGCTATGTTGTAAGAACAAATATATTCTAAATCCCGGGGAATCAGTCGGGGTTCAATCAGAGAAACAAGGCCAACAGCAGTTACTTATTTAAAAAGTTATTGCGTGGAATTGACAGGCGATTGGGAGAGCTGGTGGGTAAGCCTAAAATCCATAGGGTAGGCCGCCAGGACACCAGGCTAGATCTTTCAGTTGTGAACTAAAACTGACTTCTATCGGCCGAATTTCTTCTTTTTCAGGGAAGCCTCAGCTCTGTTCTTAAAGTCTTTCAGCTGATTTGAATGTCCGTCTTGATTATCCAGGATCAACTTTCTTATTTAAGTCAGCTGATAACTTTAGTAATCTCTATATGATGCTTTTATGAAAATACCTAAGAAAGTGTTTGAGTAACTGAGGATGGTATCTGCTATCATTTGTATATGTTCCCTCCAAATTCAAGTTGAAAGCTAACTTCCAAGATGATGGGATTAGAAGGAAGGAACTTTGGGAGGTAATTAAGTCATGAGGGCGGGGCCTTCCTTATAAAAGGGTACTTAGAAGGCTCACCTGCTCACTGCCGCCGCTGTGGAGGATACGACAGGAGCTCTATGACTCAGAAGACATTTGACTATGATGACACCCTCATCTCAGACTCCCACCCTCCAAAATGGTGAGAAATTTCTCTTGTTTTTAAGCTACCTGTTCTGTGGTGTATTGTTGTAGGAGTCCAAACAGACTAAGCCAATAGACTAGGTCATGACTGAGAGTTGCATCCTGCCCTTCATGGCAGTCTGCTGTAGGAATTTCTGGCTTGCCTTGGCAGCCCCACAATTATGGCTGCCAGTTCTTAAAAGTAAATATTTTAACATGTATCAACAGTGGTTCTGTTTCTTTCCTTGAACCCTGACTGATACAGTTTTTAGCACCAGGAAATGGGGTGCTGCCATTTCAAATGCCTGGAAATATTTAAGTGGTTTTGGAATTGGGCAATTGGCAGAGGCTGGAAGATTTTTGAAGAGCATGACAGAAAAAGCCTACATAATTGTGAAAAAAACGTTAGGACTATGGATGTTAAAGATTTTGCTGGTAAGGACTCAGAAGGAAATGAGGAAGTAATTGAAACTGGAGGAAAGGGGATCCAATAGAAGGCTAGAAGGCTACATTCAATTATGTCCCGCAGTTACATGAAAATCAAAACTTGTAAGCAGTAAATGGCTATTTAAGGAGATTTCCAAGTCAGGTATTGAAAGTGTGGCCTGAGGAGGTCTTGCTGCTTACAATAAAATGTAAGAGGAAAGGGGAAAATTGAGGGAAGAAATGTTCCGTAAAAAGGAACCAGTATTTGATGAGGGGAATTTTGAGCCTACCCAAGTTGTAAAAGTTAGGAAATATCAGGCAGAGAAGTGTGTTTTTAAGAGAAACTCAAGGGTTGGGGTGCCTGGGTCGCTCAGTCGGTTAAGAGTCTGAATTTTGGTTTCCGTTCAGGTCTTGATCTTGTGGCTTTGTGGGTTCGAGCCCTGCATCAGGCTGTGTGTTCATGGTGCAGAGCCTGCTTGGAATACTCTCTGCCCCTCCCCCACTCGTGCTGTCTTAAATAAAGTAAAGTGTGTAGGTGGGTAATCTTTCATTGGTGTTTTGGAAGAATCAAATACACTATCCAATCACAAAGAGCCTTGTTTAAAGAGAATCAGAGTGTAAGGCTTCGATCTGCTCAATCATCTCAGCAGAATCCAGGGATAGGAATGGGAGTATCCATAAAATGTCTCTATAGAAGCCTCTTGGTTTTCTTGTCTGGAGGAATTCCCGTTACATATATAGAGACAGTGTTCTGGAGAAAATAATACCAGCAAAATCGGTCGTCATGGACTGAGAGAGGTAGAGTGTTCGCAATGTGGGATTGGAAGCAGAGGGAAAGAAAATACTGTGATGAGAGGAGCAGAGGTCAGAGCTATGGGAGATCACAAAACAGAACTTGGGCAGTCTGTAGAACCAGACAAGGGTGAGGAAACTCTCCTTTTCTGGGAGAGTTCTGGGAGGAACCAAGTGACAGCTTGATTTTTAGACCGTTAGTCACTTTGGATTCACGACCTCCAGCACTGTAGGACAACGTGTTTGTAAGTCACTAAGTTTGTGATCAGGAGTCTTTTATTTGTCCTTTTCCTTTAGGTTTTTCCCCTTTGTGTCTATGGCGATGATGATGTATTTTTGTTTTTATTGCGTTGGTATCTTGTGGGGGCTCAGCCGGGAGGCAGAGATGGTATTTCACCTCCCATGTCACCAGAGTGTGAACCTCGGGGCACTGGGAGAGGCAGACTTGCCTGGTGCAAGACAACCACTCCATCTGTAGGAGAGGAGCTTCTCCCTGCACAAAGGAACCCGATGAGGCCCAGGAACCAGCTCAGGGAGCACTGCACATGAGCCTGGTAAGAACCCGGTTCATTTTGGTAGACCCGCCCCTAAGAGGCAGAAGGGGAGCCTGATCACCTCCCAGAGTTGCCTGAGTAGTTCCATAAGGAATAAGGAACAAAACTGCAACTCTAAGGGGCTGAGTGGCCGGTTGGAGTCCGCATGTGACTGTGTGGGACTTATCTCTCATTGACTTCCTGCGTCAGGGGCGCCTGGGTGGCTCAGTCGGTTAAGCATCCGACTTCAGCCAGGTCACCATCTCGCGGTCTGTGAGTTCGAGCCCCGCGTCAGGCTCTGGGCTGATGGCTCAGAGCCTGGAGCCTGTTTCCGATTCTGTGTCTCCCTCTCTCTCTGCCCCTCCCCCGTTCATGCTCTGTCTCTCTCTGTCCCAAAAATAAATAAACGTTGATTTCCTGCATCAATGACTAGGATGATTACAGCCAACTGTCTCTGATTAGTCTCAGAATGGGGACGTTAAGGAATATTCCCAAGCAGCTTCTCAACTCCCTTTGTTTAGGGGAAATTCCCTATCTTCTCTGGATTGACACGGACTGCCTAATTCCATTAGTGGAAAACAAAACCAAACAAAAAGCTGGAGTCGGCTCCACTGCTGAACATACAAGATTTAAAACTAGGAATTCTCTTCCTCTGCCTTCTGCTGGCACCTCACCTCTTCTGCCTTCCCTTCCCCCCTCCTGTTTCTGCACCCCCTGGGGTGCGGCCTGGGTAACTAGCTCCTCAATGCCTCAGGCACTGTCAGCTCCTCCCCCCACCCTAGAGGTTTTGGAGAGAAGACTACAGATTTCCCCACCTGTATTCTAGGTCAAGCTTAACCATGGGGAACAAAGTGTCTTAAGTGGACCCAAGTAAAATGTATTCAGTATTTCAGCTAATTTAAGTTTGTTGGTTTAAGATAGACCTGTTTAATCAACATTAAGTAAAAAAAAAAAAACAAACTTGTATTCTACCTAGGTTTGCTGAAGGTCGCATAAACTCATGTTACCTCTGTTGCAATTTGTTAGCAAAAGGATGACTTAAAGTAATGGTTAACTTTGTCTCATAGTTTTCATGGGTAATTGTTGAGATAGCTTTTAAAGTCTTTGGTAACCTAAAATGTTCAAGTTATGCCTGCGTGATAATTTTGGATTGAATTCATTGTATATATCTAAGGAGCTAAAAGGCTAAAGCACTAATTACTAGATGTAGGTTTGTGCTTTTGCTTATTGCAAAAAAGGACTCTGGGTCTTACAAATAAGCTTTGTGCTTTATTAAGATTTACTATGGAAAACCTGCTTTGTGCCTAATAAATGTACCATCTTAAAAAAAAATTCTGATGTAACAGATAGTTCAGTCCCTCACTACTTAGTTTTCACCGGAGACTAAGGTTTCTAAGAGTTAAAATTCTGCTAAATGTAATCAAGACTGATTAAAAATAAGGAAAGTAACTCTGTATGTAGAAAAGTAGCATATACATAAGAAAGATATAAGGAATGGAAATAAATTTTTTTTATTGAAGGTGAAAGAAAGCAATTTTGTCCTAAATGAGGCTGGTTGTTTGGAGAAAAGGGACTTAGGTCAGAATCTGAAAGCAAAAGAAAGTTGTAGAAGGTTTGTGAAGGGAAATCTTTGGAAAGAAATGTTGTATGTGGTCAGGATGGACTGAGATTAAAATAAATGGATTTTAAAAGTACAGTCGTATAAGATTAAAACTCTGCTTGACTCTTCTGTTTAAAAGATAAAGTTTTCTTGAATTGTTGGTATGCTTCTGATAAAAAAAAATAAAGGTTGTTTGTTTTTCTTTTTTCTGCCCAAAAAAGATGGAGAAAAAAATACGATTTTAACCAAAAGGGCAGGACAGCAGGACAGCATGCCCTTTTGAGTTGTTTTACTCAAGCCTTGGTTGAAATTACCCCTCCTTTGATCCAAAGGCTGGGGAGACAGTGATGACACCCTTGCTGCAAGCCTCCAAATGCTCCACATTTTTGTTGTTTCTGTTTAGCAAAGGAATGGATGGCTGTGCCATAGAAGGGATAGATGACTACCACATATAAAGGGCTTTTACTGGAATACATAGGGGCCATTTTGCTACAGTTAGCCCAGTGTATGACAATTTGTAACATTCCACATAGTCTAAAAGGGATATCCACATGGCTGAAACATACTTATGTGAGCTCTGCTGAAAAGGGCAAGGTAATAGACCTTGACTTTAGCCCTTTTAGCCCCCTTGACAGCTAGTTTTATCTTTACAAAAAATGGCTTTTGCCAGCCTTTTACAATATATTGGTAAAAGGGATTACTTTTGAGCCAAAATAAAATTAGTGCATCCTTCTACAACCAGGGAAGTCTTGCTTGGTCACAAGTTGATAACCGCACAGTCCCACAGGTGGAAAACGTAGGGTTAGGAGAAATTAGGGAAGACAAGGTTAGCTCTCAGAGGAAAGGTCAAGCCCCTGGGTAAGAGTGACTACTCCCAGCACCTCTCCAGACCGACAAAGCTTTTGGCTGCCAGTTGCATAGCCAGCCAAAATATGTGGCCAGGAGATGAGGTTTCTCCTAGCCAACTATGGAAGTTTAAGAAAAGGGATGCCTCTTCCTCCTTTTTTCCTATAGATGGGCAATTCTCCAACTAAGGCCAATACTCATTTGGGACGCATTCTAAAAACATGAATTAATTTTAAAAAATGAGATGATTTTGATCTATAAACTGAAGAAAAAGCCACTTGTTGATTATCGTGGGGCTGGAGGTCCTATAGGGAACTTCCAACTGCCTACTGGGGCCCAGGTAATTCCCTCCCAATACAGACATATTATGCTAACTTACTTTCCAGATGTGAAACCCATCTTACTATATTAATAGAATATATACCACTTATATTATCAATCATCTTTTATATGTGGTTAGATTTACTTGTTTGTATTTTAATAAGGATTTGTATCCATATTCATCAACAGTATTGGTCTGTAGTTTTCGTTGTAATGTCTTCGGTTTGAGTATTGAGTTTGCAAGTATTACTTCTGTTTTTTGTTTTTAAGAGTTTGTGAGTAATTGTTCACAAATTATTTTTTAAGGGTTTAGTAGATGATAGTGCTGAAGCCTTCTGTGTCCCTTCTGTGTCTGGGTTTCTCTTTGTGGGTTTCATGATAATAATGATTGCTAATTTAATCTCTTCAGTTGTTCTAAGCCTATTGACATTTTTTATTAGTTTTTGGGTCAGTTTTGGTAGTTGATGTCTTTTTTTAAATGTTTGTTTTTTTAAAAGATAGAGATCATGAGTGAAAGAGGTACAGAGAGAGAGAGGGAGGGAGGGAGGGAGGGGGAGGATCTGAAGCAGGCTCTGTGCTGACAGCAGACAGCCCCATGTGGGTCTTGAACTCACAAACCATGAGATCATGATGTGAACAGAAATCAAGAGTTGGGACGCTTAACAGACTAAGCCACCCAGCTGCCCCACTTGGTATCTTTTTTAAAAACAGAATCCATTCCATGTAAGTTACCTAATTTACTGGCATAAAATTATTTAGTGTCCCCTCCTAATCTTCTATTTCTGTATTCCCAGCACAGAGTCTGATTCAGGGCTTGGTCTCACCACAGTGAGATCATGATCTGACCTGAAACCAAGTTTGGACATTGAACCAACTGAGCCACCCATGTGCCCTGATATGCACTTTTTATTGCTCAGTCTAGCTAAAAGTTTGTCAATTTTGTGGTTTTTTATTTCTTCAAAAAAGCTTTTGGTCTCTTTAATTTTTCTCCATTGTTCTTCTATTTTCTCTTTAATCTTTGTGCCTCTCTTCATTATTTCCTTCCTTAGGCTTGATTTAGGTTGAGTCTATTCTTTTTCCCAAATGTCCTCAGATGGAAGGTTAAGTTTTAGATTAAAATTTTTTGAACTCAAGAGCAAAAAAAAAAAAGAAAAAAAAATTAAAAAGATGGGCAGAGGATCTGAATAGACATTTCTCCAAAGAAGACATAACAGATGGCCAACAGGCACATGAAAAGATGGTTAAAAATGACTAATCATCAGGGAAGTGAAAACCAAAACCACAATGGAATATCACTTCACACCTGTCATTATGGCTATTATCAAAAAGACAAGAAATAATGAAAGCTGGCAAGGATGTGGAGAAAGTGAATCCTTGTGCACTGTTGGTGGGAATGTAATTGATACAGCCACTATGGAAAACAGTATGGAGTTTCCTCAAATTAAAATAAAATTACCATATGTTCCAGCATTTCTTCTTCTGGGTATTTATCCAAAAGAAATGCAATGAGTAACTCAAAAAGTTATCTATACTCCCATATTCATTGCGTTATTATTTAAAATAGAATAGATGTGGAAGTAACCTGTATCCATTGACAGATGGATAAGAAAATAGAATGTGTATGCACAGTGGAATATTAATCAGATGAAAGAAAGAAATCTTGCCATTTTCAACAGCATGCATGGACCTTGAAGGCATTGTGCTAGAAAAAAACTTTAAAAATACATACATATATATAATGTAATATTAATGTATATATAAATATGTAATCACACACAAACACCGGTATAGCTATTAATTACCCTGTAAAGATTTGTTGCATTACATTCTATTAAATTTTGCTATGTTCTGCTTTCATTTCATGTATTTTCTGATTTCTCTTTTGTTTCTCATTAGTTATTGATATAACATTCCTAAGAGTGTGTTTAATATCCACATATTTATGGGTTTCCCAAATTTTTTTCTTAATGATTTCTAATTTCAATTCCATTGTGAACAAATGAAATACTGTGCCTCTCTACTTTTAAATGAATTGAATCTTGTCTTATGGATGAAGATGCGGTCAATCCTGGAGAAGGTTCTACATGTAATTGAGAAGAATGTACATTTTGTTCTTCACTGGGGTAGTTTATAGTCTATCAAGTCTATAAAACACTGAAAACAGCTTTGAAGTGTGCCACCATTATTTCTGAATTGATGACTCCATTTCTGTTTTCTTCATGTAAATTGTCACTCGATTATAAGGTGTGTATATTAATAACTGTTCTTTCCTTTGATGGCTTTACCCTTCTTGAGTTGGAACCACTGTGGAACCACTGCCTTATAAACCAATGTAGGATGCTTAGGGACCCAATATTCTCATTGTACCATAACCCTCCTAATCTCTAGTAACAAATGGTTTTAACATATGTCTGATATTTGTATAGCCACTTAGCATTCCTTGTGTTTGCTATTTTGAGAGACAGAGACAGCGAGTTGGGGAGGGGCAGAGGGAGAGGGAGACACCCATAAACCATGAGATCATTACCTGAGTTGAAATCCAAGAGTCCGATACTTAATGGACTAAGCCACCCAGGCACTTTGTATTTGAATTTTTCTTTTCTTGTCCTTTTTTTTTTTTTGATTTGTATTTTTCAATCTAAATTTTGTTGACAGTATATAGGTGGATGTTGTAAATTTAGTGTTATAATCTTTGCCTTTTGATTGAATTTTAATCCACTTACATTTTGTGATATATTTGATTTATGTTTCTTGATGTTTTCTATGTGTCACATTTCCTTTCTGTTTGCCTATCCCTCCTTTACTGCTTTCGTTAGCATTATTTTCTCATGACACATTTTACTTTTTTTTTTTTTTTTTTTACATCATTTTAAGGAGTCATTATTTCATGGTTGCTCTAGGGCTTACCATAGATATCTTAATGTACCAGAATTAACAGATTTTTTTTTCTTTTTTTTTTTTAATTTTTTTTTTCAACGTTTATTTTTGGGACAGAAAGAGACAGGGCATGAACAGGGAGGGGCAGAGAGAGAGGGAGACACAGAATCGGAAACAGGCTCCAGTCTCTGAGCCATCAGCGCAGAGCCTGACGCGGGGCTCGAACTCACGGACCGCGAGATCGTGACCTGGCTGAAGTCGGATGCTTAACCGACTGCTCCACCCAGGTGCCCCTTATCAGATTTATAGTACCTTAATTTTCAGTAAGCTAGAGAAATCTTTTCACATATCTGAATCCTCCTTTTGTAATATTTTTGTTGCATATGTATTATACCTATTAATATGGAATATTATGGAATTAATATGGAATAACTATTCCCATTTGCTTTATACCACAGCCTTCATTGTTTGGTGTCCTTAGACCTTAATTTCTCCAGGTCCTGTTGAAAATTAAATCGGATCTTTTGGGAAGATAATAGGAGTTATCTTGTTTCTGTCTTGTTTTTTACTTCATGAAAAATCTGAGCCAAGGCCAATACTCTTGAATTGGGCACAATGGCACACTTTTCTTGGAGTGACACCCCCTCTTTATGTATTAAACACTCAGGTGGGAGATGGACAGTAGTCGAAGGCCTCTTTGAGTTGGAACCACTGTGGAACCACTGCCTTATAAACCAGTGTAGGATGCTTAGGGACCCAATATTCTCATGGTACCATGAGTAGAGTATTCTATACAGAAAGGCTGGGCAAGAGAAAGAACCCCATCCCTCAACTATGCTCACCTAGTATTTGGCCACAGCAATAAGAAACAGGGTAGATTGAGAAATGCTAATGTCTTGATCTTCCCAGGAATAAAGCCCTCTGACTGGGAACTGGCAGGATGGGGAGCCCTGTGTTCCTGGACACATTAATCTGGAGTCTCCATCTTGCTGAGCTGGGAAGTGGAGGGAGGGAACTCTCCTTGCCTTAAATACTACAGATTCTTGGGGCACCTGGGTGTCTCAGTTAAATGTCAGACTTCAGCTCAGATCATGAGCTCATGGTTCATGAGTTTGAACCCCATATTGGGCTCTGTGCTGTCAATACAGAGCCCACTTTGGATTCTCTGTCTCTCTTCTCTGTCCCTTACCCACTTCTGTGTGCGCTCTCAAAAACAGACATTTAAAAATAAATACTATAGATTGTTAATTATTACTGAATTTTCAATCTTTTGAACAGAGGTTTCTTCATTTTCTGTATTCTTTTAGAAGTACTCGTAAAGACCTTAAATCATTTTCTTTTTTTAAAAGTAGAACTTTTACCACTTAACTGAGGAGGTGGTCTAAAGATATCTCCATGCTAGAATTTGATGTAGGTATAAAGTTCCGAACCTCCATTTCTGAAACAGTTTGCAAAGCCATTACATATTACATATGGATCTCCAGCCTGGAGACCTAGTTCTCCATTATCTATTTGGGTATGGTTTCATTTCCTTATTGACATTTATATTTCTATTAAGCACTTGAGTAAGACAAATACTTGTATTAAAAGAAAATGAGAAAGTATAGAGTGACTCTAATTAAATTTAGTAAGGTTTTTCTATTTCCAATCATATAAACCACTTGAGCTTTTTACCATTTCTTGAATGAAGTGGGAAATAAGTCATTCCATTTGCCCTCGTTTATTCTTTACGAAATTATTCCATAATGAGAAAGAAACATGTATCTGATTCATTAAGTTAGGAAGTCTGGATTTTTTTTTTTTTTTTTTTTTTTTTTTTTTTTTTTAAACAAAGGTGAAAGACATCTGTATTACAGATAGGCTAAAAATGCCGGACTTCTCATGATCTTTTTTTTTCCTCTTCCTCAGAGCCCCAGTTCCAATGTACCCACTGATAGAATCATAATCTTCTGAACAAAGTTTTATGATGACAGCCTGTTTTCAGTTTGAATTCTGAATGTAAGACAACACAAAGAATTTCTGACCTCCCAAGACTTGATAATGCTAAATATTTAAAAATGGAAAATAAGCATCCTAAGAGGCCAGGTTAACTGTTTTTGTTTTGCTTTTGAAAACAAGGGATGTAAATCCAAATAGCTTTTTCCCAAAACAACAAATAGTCATGCCTTTTCAAAACTGTAATCTGAGTTTTGAGTTAAACAAGGTTACACAGTCTGCCTCAGAAAAGCCATGTGACTTAGGCACCAAAATACAGAAATTGCAAAGACCTAAATTTTTAGTAAAAATAATTGAGTAATATCAAGCTTTCCTTTTCCTTAATTGCTTTTATTCTTAAAAGTGTTAGGTTTAAAATGATCAAAACATGTAAGATACAGGAAAAGAGTCCTGAAAGGAGTGATTTACTCTATCTAGTTGTGGATACTGCTATATCATAATTATGCTTTCATTTTTCAAATAATTCTAAATTTGGAGAAATTCCATCAGCATAAAAGAGAACTCTTAGATAAATTTTACCAAAATCTATTAATTTCTAACATTTTTCTACCCTCCTCCCCACCTTCCTTTGTGTTTATGCATTGATTGCATTACTTTTTTTTACACAAAAGTGAATACATGACCCATTTGCAATGATCAAATTAAGAAGTTCATATTAATAACCTCTTTTAACAAAACTATCTTCTATATTCCAGTTTGGTAACCTGTCCCAATGATGTCTCTATTCTTCCATTCCAGGAGGAAAGCATCCACTGATGTTTCACCACAGTTTTAAAGCTTTGGTTGTGAAAAGGTGAATCTAAATATCTGGAGATTGATTAGTTTCTAAACTTGAACAACAGGTCCTAACTGACATCACTTAGTAGAAAGTTTGTCAAACATACGGTGACCAAACTAGACTTGGTTATTGTCTTGCCTTAAGTGATAAGTTTGTTGTCTATCAAGGCCTCCTGAGATAAGGGAAATGGAGAGAACAAAAATAAAAGTCTCTACCAAACTAAGTGTATTCCTGCTAAGTGAATTTTGGAATGGATATAAATCAGACTATTAAAGTTACTGAAGCTACAGTTAGAGTATATGCCCAATGATAGTCATAGCAAATAACTTTCCTACAAACAAAATTACCATTGCTTAAACATGGTAATTTTACCTCTAAACATTCTTCTATCATCAAATAGCGGAATCAGAATTTCTACACAGGGAACTTCTAATTTTGGTGTACAAAACTGCCTTTGATACTGCATTGCAAAGCAAGTAGATGATTTTTACTTGTATTTTATTTAATATGTGAAAGCTAGAAAGCTGCTTTTATAAACAAATTATGTGATATTTAAAAAACATTGTGTATAAAATTCTTTGGTTAGTACTGAATACTGAATAACATTTCATCTCTTTCTGATGTCATTTATTTTTTAAAATATTCTTTCTTATTCATAATGAGTCTAATTTTATTAATGATCTTAAATGGATATTTATTTTCATTCCTTTCTCCATTGTTTCCCTGGAAGACTGTTCCTATTTTGTTAACCATGCTCTGCTTAGTCCAACATCTACAATTTACCACAGGCCATTCTTTTTTATCTATCATATCCTTCCACTCAGCTTTAGAAAGTAGAAAATTATTTATAAGGTTAAATTAAGCTAGCCCTTTTAGAAGCATATCATAGTGTATCCAGTTGGAATTAAGCTTTCCCCCAATCCTTTTACCCCAACAGCACTTGTAAGATAGTTTTGATCTGTCTGGCAGTAAATCCATTGGCATCAATGTTCTAAAATTGCACATATTGAGGAATAAATGAATAATTTGTATGTTTATCTTCTTCATTCCAGTTGGTTTCTTGAGAGCAAGAACTTTCTATCCTCCATGGTGTTACTCAGTTTTATATGTTGTGTGTGTGTGTGTATGTGTGTATGTATATATATATATACACATATATATGTTTATATTGTATATGTACATAAACATGTATGCTTTATATTGTATACACACATAAACATGTATGTTTTATGTTTTATGTATACATACATAAACATGTATATAGTACATTTTATTTCATAATATTTGACATACCCAAGAATAGAACACTGCAATGTCTGCCTCCTGGAAAGAATTTGGTGTACTTCTAGATCTACTGGGCGGTGAACTTTGTGATGATTTTTTTTTTTTTTTTTTTAGGAATACTGAAATAATCACTTTGGTATGTTTCCTAGGGTTGACACAACAATGCATCACAGACTATGCAGCCTAAACAACAGAACTGGAGACTGGAAGCAAGATCTAAGTGTGAGGTCTCTTAGAGCTATGAGGGAAAGTTCACTTTTAAGCTTCTGTCCTTATAGCTTATGGATGGCTGTCATCCCCCCTAACCTTCCAGTGTTTTCCTTTTCTTGCAGGACTCGAGTTAGATTGGATTAGGATCCGTCCTAATGACCTTACATCAAGACTGTATTTGTAAATACAACCACATTCTTAGTTACTGGTGATTTAGGACTTGCATATCTATATTTAAGGAATCAGGGAACATACTTTGGGCCACAATAGCCCCAGTTAAAAAATTTTGTTACATGAACATTTATGACTGTAAATTTTTGTATGAAGATAGATATTTTCTATTACAATTAGACAATGGTAAAAACCACTGGAAAACTTAAAACACTATTTTAAGATTTATATGTCGAGTAAGAGATTATACTGGTAAAGACAGAATTCGACAAGATGTACAAGGAGAAGGGGGGAAGTAGAATTAAAACACAGCAATTATAAATTCCTAGAAGAAGAGAAGAGGGTTTCATGCACTGTGTAAACCGGTGGAGAGAACTTAGAAATGAGAAGGAAGAACACTACATAGAATTTGATGCTGATTTCCCTAGATATGACCCAGGCTCAATTTTTAATTCCATTGTTGATGATACATTCCAACTGTAATATGGCAAAAAGAGAATAGCCCAAACCTGTATGTATGAGATTTTTCCCCATACATTACTAGCCAATATAGCCCTCTCCTTAAAAAAACTCTGGGTGAAATAGTTCCCTCTGTTTTTGCCACAGTAGAACTCATTTTGTATTGAGAGATAATATCAATGATGGCCACCCTCTAATACTACTCTGAAAAATGTGTATCTGGCCACCTAATCCTGTGTTCATATAATTCCATGTGGAACAAAAAATTCTTGAGCTGATGTTGAAATAAACAGCATCTCTTTTTAGGGACAGATTTAGGGACAGTTTGATTCTTGCTTCCTCCCTCCTGAGGCTTGTCTTTAGTCTCAATTTGTTGCTCATTAACACCTTTGTCAAAGGGTAAACACAGGAAATAAAGAAATGAAACAGTCCAATTCAGTCCTCATATTGGACTCATAAAAGCATTTAATGGAAGAAGATGTTGAATTTTATGGGATGGATAAAATAAATGGTTGTTTTAAAAATCAGCTCCTTTAAAATTGTAATGAGTGGCTTATTTCTCTAATATTGTATGAAAATAATGTATGTTAAATCTCACTAGTCACAAAAGCACTAGTCTTGGAGCTTCTGAAGATAGGTGAAGTCCTATGCTATTTTTGAGATTACTCAAAATTAGAGTAGAGATTAGAATATATTAATATGACTTTTTTCTAAAGTGATACAAATAGTACAAAGCTGTTTGTTACCTGTTACATCTCTAGTTCACTAAAAGTGACAATTTTCAACATTTTAAGAATTATTGACCATGTTAATACCTGCAGAATATCCCCTATAATTTATTTCCACCAAAGCTAATGTTGTTACCCATGGACTGTTCTTTGGGCAATCTCATGCCTCTGTAACCAATTACTCTGTACTGACTTTCTATGATAGCAAGTAGTATTTTCCCAAGCTTGACTTCTCTGAAAAGATTATTGGCACTATTATTTTTTCCCCTTGAGAAGTCAAACTGACTTACAAAACAGACTCATGGATACTCCTATCCAGAGTGAATTAAATAGAAATCAAATTGCGTTATAAAGTTTTTTAGAAATAGTGAACTTTTGAAACCTGAATTTGGAGGTTGAAATGACGTATTGTTAAGCATATTTTGGCAAGTATTTTGAAAGCTAAGGCAGATGAATGTTGGGGGGATGGGTTTAAAAAAGCTCATGATAAATTCATAGAAACTAGTTTGAGATACAACTTTGCCATACTACCGGGACGATGATTGGACTTTTAATGGTTTTAGACTTTCTTGTAGCAATAGGCAGTTTTTCCCTCCAGCTATCCTGCTGAAAGTCATTCCATCTGAATAGTAACTGTGAACAGTTTTATGGTGCTATCATATTCCAGAAATTGTCCTACGGGTGTTCGATGTGTAAATGGTGAATTTTCTCAACAAGGTACTATTTTAAATACGAGAAAACCAAGGCAGGCAGAGTTAAATAACTTGGGTATTATCACTGTGAGAAGCAAGGGAGGTCAGAAACTTACACTCTAGTCCTGGCAAGTTCCTGTCCTCAAAGTTCAAAGTGTGGTAAAATAACACATAAACTTTACCATCGTAACTATTTTGAGTGTGCGAGGCAGTAATTACGTTCACAAGGTTGTGCAACAAGTCACAATTAAGCTCTGGATGCATCAAACAACCACTCCTCTTTTCCTTGATCTCCTCAGACTCAGGCAGCAACCATTCTACTTCTTATTTCTATGAATTTTAACTACACTAGGTACGTCATATGAAGGGTCAAACAATCTTTGTCTCGTTGTGACTGGTGTATTTTGGTTAGCCCAATATCCTCAAGGTTCTTGTGTGGCGTAGCCTGTGTGAAAATTTCTTTTTTTAATGCTGAGTGATACTCCATTTTATGTATAAACCACTTTGGATTCATCCTTTTCTGCATAAATGGATTCTTGGGTTTCTCCCACTACTAGTGACCATTAATCAGATTGCTGTGAACACAGGTATACAAATGTCTTTTGAGCCACAGCTTTAAAATTTTTAAAGTATGTAGTCAGAAATGGAGTTGCAGGATCATATAGTAATTATATATATATTTTTTAAAGAACCATTGTAGTGTTTTCCACAGAAGCTGTACTATTGTATATGCCCACCAACAGTGCAAAAGAGTTGAATTTCTCCACATCCTTATCAGTATTTGTGGTTTTCTGGTTTTATTTTAATGGCAGCCATCCTGAATGTGTGAGATGATATCTTATTGTAATTAGGATTTGTGTTTTTCTGAAGAGTGGTGTTGAGAATCTTTATATGTGTTGAGCCATTTCTATATGTCTTTTGGAGAGATCTCTATTCAAGTCATTTGCCTATTTCTCGGTCATGTTTTGTTGAATTCTAGAAGTTCTTTATATATTTATAAGATATTAATCCCTTATCAGATACGATTTGCAAATTTTCATACATAGGTTTCCTTCTCACTCTGTTGCTTGTGGACTTTGATGCATAGAAGTTCTTAATCTTGACCCTAGTGTAATTTACCTATTTTTGCCTATTTGCCTTTATTTTTAACTATTAATTGTGGTCTAGGTCTCCCTAGAAACTTGCCATGTACCCATGCATATGTCTTGAGCTACTAACTCTTCATTCCTTCCCTGTTGAGAAAATGTTTAATGTCCCTAAATGGCTGGTAATTCATGAGAGAAGTTCTTCACTTTCCTGAGAACTTTGACCAACCTATCTTGAAAGAAACTGAACTCTACTGACTGCTTCCTGCTAAAGACCTTTACTTAACTTTACTTGGAGACTTGACTTCTCCAAGTTGTTAGGCTTATACAGACTTATGAACTGTTTGATCACAAATTTGAAACCCACTAGGCTGATGATAGAGTCAGTTCTTGTAACCACTGAACCCACTATAAGTCCATCTGTAATCAGCATTGAAAAAAAATACTGAATGTGTTACTTGCAAACCTACGTAAAGATATTTTATACAAAAATGGTCCTGAATTCTTTAATTTCAATTTATAGCACATTACTGAATTAAAATATAACTGTTTCATTCATATATACTTTATTAAATAAAATAAAACAATTTAGTGTTTATAACTGTTAGGGAATTTCATGGAAAAATATACTATAAATGTGTAAGATCAATTGAAGCTGGCTCATGTTTCAATAATTTTGTGTGTTAAATTTCCCATTGGGAATAAACTCTCCAACTCATCATACTGTTAGGGTGGCCAACAAAAATCATAATGTACAGTTTACAGTGATTGACAATGAACCCCTTGTCTATTACTATAAAAAACATGCGGTAGAATTTTGAGCAATTTTTAATTTTGTCTACACAATAACCAGTAGTGTGTGAGGTAATACTAGCACAGTAATCATTGTTTTACATTTATCCATACATGCTATCTTAAAATGCAATTTTTAAGAAACAAAAATGAAAACGAATCGTAAATCAATTTACTCTGAGAAGTGTCCTAAATAAAATATGCCCAAGCTGAATGTATTAGAATGAATTACCACATTTGTATTTGACTTAGAACTTATGAAACATACACAGGTATATAATTTTACATGGTAAGGGACAGGTTACTGAAAAGCTTTCCAGAAGAAATACTATTCCTTATTGGAGATTTGCAGTACACAAGAGGTGGAACTAGTATGGTACATAATTTCATCAATCCAGTTCCTACCATCAACAACTTGGGCCCAAACTTGTATAAAATAAAAGCAGATAGTCATACAGTTGAACTCCATAACTTGCACAAAAGCAAGATCAGAAAATAAAATTCCTTTAAAATTCATAAACCCCTCAACTTCTGGCTAATAAAACACTTTAATCAGGGAATAATTGAAATAATTTCTAATAGACTTTATCTTGGAGAACTTAAATATTTCACTCATTAAAGCAGTGTAGGTGCCCTACCATCACAGAGGGAAGAAAAGAGAGATCAGAATAAACGTTGTCCTTTCTGTAGCTATTCTCTTTGTGGATTCCAACTTGAATAGAGATCTAGTGTGTGGTTTCTTCATCTTCCCTCTTCCCCTTAACAAGAAGAGCCTTTTAGAGATAAGAATTTTAATTGTTAATTGTTTCAGACTTTATTTGGAATAAGACATTTATATAGTATGTTTATTAGTGGTTTAGGGTTTTCTTTAAACAAGCAATTGCTTCTTTTTAAGTTTACTTATTTTGAGAGAGAGAGACAGAGAGAGAGAGAGAGAGAGAGAGAGAGAGGGAAGGAGTGAGGAGGTAGGGGCAGAGAAAGAGAATCCCAAGCAGGCTCCGTGCTATCAGTGCAGAGCCCTTGTGGGGCCCAAACTCACAAACTGCGAAATCAGGTCCTGAGTCAAAATCAAGATTTGAATGCTCAACCAACTGAGACAGCCAGGCACCCCTATTAGTGTTTCATTTTTATCTGTGAGGAGCATTCATGTTCTTAGTAATTTTCTTAAGTTTCAAGCTGAGCTCATAAATTAGTAGCAGATGACTTTATGATACTCTCTTCAGGAGAAGAGAATCCAGCCCTAGCTCTCCTATCAGTTATCCATGTATCTATTAGTCTCTGAGTTCCAGGTTTCCCAATCATTAAATGGTCCTCTCACTAACAAATTTCCCATCTCCTTTATTGCTGGAGATAATTGAAAGTCTAGCCTGTGCGGAATATCTTACACATAGTTAATTCTGAGAATAACCTGATGTTGTAGATGTGACCCTAATTTTACAAATAATTTAGAAGCCAACCAAGGAAGCATTGTTATTCCATAGTAAAGTCTGCGCTTGCAGACATATTTGTTTCCAGATTCGCTTTCCATAGTGTTCTGCCACTTTGCTGTGATGGTGAGGGCCCACTGAACTGGTAGTTTTGCCAAAAACATTTGTAAGCAGATGGCCGATACTTCTTTCTACTTGTCTGATAGAAGTAGCCTGTTGAAATACAGTAAAAGGGCAGTAGAGTAGGGATTTGAAAATCAACGTTCTACTCTTCTGTGCTAGTTTCCTTTGGCGGCCATAACAAGTTAGAAAATCGATGGCTTAAAACAACATACAATTATTTTTACAGTTTTGGAGATTAAAATCAAAGTGTCAGCAGGGTCTGCTCCCCTTTGAAGGCTTTAGGAGAGAGTCTGTTTACTTGGTTTTTTAGCCTTTAGAGCAGCATTGCTTAAGTTCCTTGGCTCATGGCCCCTTCCCTCAATATTAAAAGCCAGCAAAATAGCATCTTACTATATGCTTGGTATGGTCAAAATTGCTAAAGACAAGCAAAATAGTAATGAAAATACACTTTAAAAGTAGGTACTGGGGTCCCTGGGTGGCTCTGGTTAGGCGTCCAACTCTTGATTTCAGCTCATGGCATATCTCATGGTTCATGAGTTCGAGCCCCATGTAGGATTCTCTCCCTTTCTCTCTGCTCCTCTCTTGCATTCTCTCTCTCTCTCTCTCAAAATAAACTTAAAAGAAAAAAACAAAACAAAACAAAAAAAATAAAAAACACTGCTTTAAGTACTCAAACCTAGAATGACTTCTATAAACGTTTGCTTCATTTGCTTATTTTTTAAAACTTATTTATATTCAAAGTAAATTGAATATGTTGGACTCAAATCAATATTAAAAAAAAACAAGAGGTAGTTGTATCTTGCATTGCCACAGCTAGTTTCTCAGGTGATCATTTTCCAACATTTTAAGTGCCCGATCACAAAACAATTGAAAGTTGTAAATTAGTCTCGAAAGTTGAAGAAATTGAGAGAGAAGTTTGGTTGCTGGACTTACGTAATAGGTTAATAGAGTTAAGTTTTTATCTATGTTGCTGGCCAGAGAGAAGCACTCTGTAAATATGTCGTAGTTCGTGTAAAATAAGATACATTCCCGCTGGAATTAACTGTGATGCCGGATTCCATACTTTACATCATAATGACTAAAACCCCCATTGGTCATGGTTATTTTTCTTCCATAATTTCATTCTATGATTTTGAGTCTACAAATAATCATATATATATATATTCTTGATTACAGAGATGGATGTATTACAATAGTAGGATATTGTAAAAATAATGGCAACAAGTAACTTGGGGGTGAGTTTTCACTGTTAAAAACATCTATATTCACCTTCACAGAAGTGTGATGTGATAGGTGCTATTATAATTTCCATTTGAGAAGAACATGAAGTGTTAATTACTCTCAAACGTCTTGTTAGAGATGAAGATTGATTTTTTAAAAAAAATTTTTTTTAATGATTATTTATTTTTGAGATGGAGACAGAGCATGAGTGGGGGAGGGTCAGAGAGAGAGAGGGAGACACAGAATCTGAAACAGGCTCTGCACTTGTCAGCACAGAGCCCGACGTGGGGCTCAAACTCACCTTGAGATCATGATCTGAGCCGAAGTCGGATGCTCAACAGACTGAGCCACCCAGGCACCCGAAGATTGATTTTTGAACACAGGCAATACACAAAACTGAGGGCTTAAATCTACATAATAATGCTTGATTATATTAACTTTTCGGGGTTAGGGAAACATTATATTTTCTATTAATCAGGCCATGTTTTCATTTTTGTATTAAAGATAGACATATATAGACAAAATGCCATTGTATTTCAGACTTTCACAGATAAAATTTTATTCCCTGGCAACTCTTTTAGCCCATTGAGCACATCAAACTTCTGCACCCTAGATGTGACATAATTAGATGTCATTGAGAATTCAGTTTATAAGAAAATCTAGTATATTTTCAACTACAAGTTCCTTCTGATATTAAGACTCACAGAGGTACTATGGTGCTAACATTAAAATAGTAACAGCTCTGCTAAATGCCTTAACAGTGTTCATTTGATTCATGACTGTTACAGCACTAAACTCAGAGCTGTTATGGATAGTATTTTTTTTTTTTAAGTTTTAGTTTTATTTTTGAAAGAGTGAGTATGAGCAGGGGAGGGGCAGAGAGGGGGGGGGACAGGGACCAGAAGCAGACTACACACTGACAGCAGCAGGTGTAAGGTGGGGCTTTAACTCAGGAACCTTGAGGTCATGACCTGAGCCAAAATTGGTGCTCAACCAACTGAGCCACTCAGGCACTATTCTTTAACAGTCTTGATAATCCTCACAAAAACTCAGTTTATAGAGTAAAATAGCTGTAGTAATGATTTTAAGAGAAACCTCTTTGGCTTCAGAGACCAGTAAGTACAGAACTCTATCTTGTTTATGTGGAATATTCTTCCAGATAGACCATATGTTAGGCAATAAAGCAAGTATCCACAAGCATTCAGTTGCATTAAAAACACAGAATACTTGTATTCTGATTTAAAAAAAGAACGAAAAGGAGTTAAATTAGAAATCATCAACAAAAGAAAATTTGGGAAATCAATACTTGGATATCTAAATTTTAAAAACAACAACAGGGGCGCCTGGGTGGCGCAGTCGGTTAAGCGTCCGACTTCAGCCAGGTCACGATCTCGCGGTCCGTGAGTTCAAGCCCCGCGTCAGGCTCTGGGCTGGTGGCTCGGAGCCTGGAGCCTGTT